>NW_019101481.1:0-8505 GCF_001856785.1 Myzus persicae | reverse complement strand
TATTCTATATTAATTATAGCGAATAGGGTGCCTAGAGCGTCAAGGCCCGCAACAATATTCATTAGTGGAATCTAATTATTCATATTGTAATATATTATTATAGTATTTTACATTTTTAATATATCACTAGATGTCTAGATCGAGTAGTATTAAATACTGTTAAACGTTTACATATAATATATAGTAGCTGTATTTTTAGTGTTTAGTACATTATTATATTTTGAGTTTATTTTAAATTCTTAATATAATAATTGTAAATACATAAGTATAAGTAATAACTGATTTAATTAATATCATAATATAAACAAATAAGTAATAAAAAAATTAACATCTAGTTTATTTATTATACAATAACTAGGTATAGCTAATAAATTTAAATTTTTACTGGTTTTTAAAGTGAATGATTTTAGTGAGAGAAGATCGTATTCTTTGCTGCGGTTGACTTATAGTAAGGTTATGATGATGTACTCTTATTTTAAAATAACATTGTAATGACATTTTTATTAGTTGTAATAGATGATTATCTAATGGCGATTGGTCTAAAATATGTTCAGAAATTTCATTAAAAATATTTGTAATTTGTAATTTTGAAGTTGCCTTTATTGTTAAGTATTCAATAATATCATACTTGATTGAAGGTAAAGTTTGTTGGAAAGTTCGAAATGTAATTTCTGCTGTTTTACATAGGTATGTCATGTCTTTTGTTGGTTTTGTTAAGCCTCCTCTGTTTTTAATATCCAATAAAGATAGTTGTTTTGGAATCATTTTATCATCAGACAATAATTTAAGACACATGTTACAAGTTATTTGTTTGTAAAGCTTTCTTACTACAAAACCCGCAATATATTGAATAACATCATCAACAAACATTAATTCATTATTATAATTAATGTTTTCAAAAGTGTCTGTTTCTTCATAATCTTCTGCACATATCAAGTCTAAGTTTCCAATTCTGTTTTCAATTTTTTTATTTGAACTTACTGTCAAAATTGGTGTGCAGTCCAATACTTGGCAATTAGCTTCTTTTGAAACTTTTAATTCTGTGTGAATTATTAGGCGCTTGTATGCTGCCTCAAACTGAGATGCTGTGGGATTATTATTGAATCCCCCCATAGAACGTATATTTGAAAATAAGATCTCTAAATGATCTTGGCTAATCTTGTATGTGAGAAAAAAATCCAAAGTACCAGTTTTTATAACATCAAAAAAAAATTCTTTGACACTTTGTAAGCATACAATTAGACCTAAAAATCCAGTTTTTCTTGCCGATTTTATTAATGGCACAAATTTATTTTCTATTTTGACTTGAAGACTTTTAATGTATTCTATCGATTCTTCAATGATTGTTAATATATTTTCTTCATCTTTTGCTTTTAATGGTTTTTTGAACTGTCCTTTGGTCAAAAAATTTCTGGTGTTTAGAAAATCAAAAATATTATTCTACAAAAAGTAATTGTTGAATTTACATTTTTAAAAGCTTCAAGTTTTAATACATCTGAACAATACAAAAATGCATCAGCAACACTGGAACTAAAAGTTTGACATGCTAATTTAACTTTCATTTTTTCTTTTTGATAGTTTATGTGTCTTGATCTAATTTTTGTTCCACAATGAAGGCCTGTTTTGTCTTGGATGGAAACAAGTTCTTTAAAATAAACCCATTTTATTAACTGACCACTTGTATCATATAATACACCCCAGTCACCTAAAGTGTTTCTACAAAGTTTCAACATATGTGCAGGATCTAAAAAAATATGCACTTTCTGTTTTGTTTCTGGGTGAGTAAAATATGATTTAATACAAGGCATGGTAAGGTTTGCTCCTAAGCAAGCTGACATAGAAATATTGGTGGCTGCTCCATCAAATGTTAATGTTTTTACACAAACGCCTTTATCATGAACAAAAGATAAAACAGTATTTACTAAATTAGCCTTTTCTTGAGTATTCAAACCATTTGTTAGAAATTAAGCAATTGGTATTTTCCAGTGTGAATTGATTGCCACCAACAAAAATACTAAGGCTTCCCTGGCTTTTGGCAATCCATCCACTTCATCTGTTTTTATACCATAATTAATATATCCTTGTAATCGTTTACCATTATAGTGGATATTTTCTTTTATATACATTTCATCCATAATTAGACCACATACAAGTTGTTTTCCTTTTGCCAACATTTCTTCAGATTTAATTTTGATTGCATTTAATGCTTCTGATGTGAAACCCGGGGAGCCATCTATTGTGGAATACCATTTCCGTAATGTACTAGGATGTGGTAGAACTTTATTAAAAGATAAACGTACATAATTATAAGCGGAAGGTGAATAGAAATTTAAAGTTAGAGCAAATGTTCGAAGTTCAGGGGATATTTGTTTAGATGATTTTATTTTTAATTGTTTCATTAGGATTTCATTTTCAATATCAGGCAATGTTTCCTGAAATCAATAGTTATAATATAAGTTATATCATAATATCATTATATATTAACATATGTTAATATATGATATAGCAGAAACATAGACCAACTACTAACTAGCCCAACCTCACAAATATCTAACATTACTAAATCCTTTGAAAAATAAGTAAAAAAACAACTAGTTAAATGTCAATTACCTTGAACATAATAATCTATTATTATCTTGTATTCAATTTGATTTTTGACCGGTTAAAAACACAGAACAAACAATTGCAATTGTATCAATCTATATTGTATTTTTTAATAAGCAAGTTATAATAGTATTTGTATAGTTAAGTATATAAAAAAATACATGCAACATTAAACTAAACATTGACTTCAATTTTATAAAATTAAAAATTAATAAGTACTACAAAACTACACAGAACATATATATATTTTTTCAATTCAATAGTAAAAACCTGGAAATGAGAAAAACAATTTTGAGAGATGAGGTTCTTTTCTTCTCTTAGATGTGTCATTAATTGTTTCATTGTACGTATTTTTTTAATTAAACGACCTTTTTGTTTTTGTAACATTTTAATTTGCTTTCTCTTCTTAAACAACATTTTTTTGGTTGCATTCAAAAATTTTTTCTGTCGCTTTGGACTATTCAGGTCTTCATTAGTAAAATCACCTATGAAACATTTTCTTTTTCTGAAAAAATAATTAAAGAGAAAAACTTGTAAATAATAACGTTCTCTTATAAATGTTAGAATACCTACTACATTCAAATATACTTTATATTTTATGTGATACTATTTTATAAATATAACAAATCTCAACTTGTTTATAATTCTATCATACCTCGATTTAGCAAATTCTGGAGTTATCAAAGAATTATTCGTATTAATTGAATTTGATTTTTCAGGGGTTTCAGGAGATATAGTATTAAATGCATAGTTTCCATCTGATTTACTAATTTTTACTTCGCTATCATGTTCTGGAAGGTCTGTTATAGAGCAAGAAGGTAGATCTTTC
Organism: Myzus persicae; assembly: GCF_001856785.1. Classification (NCBI taxonomy): domain Eukaryota; kingdom Metazoa; phylum Arthropoda; class Insecta; order Hemiptera; family Aphididae; genus Myzus; species Myzus persicae. Next base: position 5,072 of record NW_019101481.1, on the reverse strand, counting down.
TCATCATAAAAACATTCAATTGAACCTATAAATATGTATAACAATAAAAAATTATATTTATGAATAAAATGTTTAAGATATTTACCAGAATCTTCATTGAAATCATTAATAATACTTGGACTAGGAAAAACAACAAACTCTTCCACCTTGTAAATATGTGCCTTTTTAGGATCTGTTATTAATTTTATTTATTAGTTATTAGTATTTACTTTGATTATAACCTACTATTGAATAAATATTTCAACAATACATTGATACATTACCAATTACAACATTAATCTACTTATATACAAACTAATTTTTACACAATACAAGGTGATTCTTTTATCATGAACCACTCATTATTTCAAAAAGTATCACTCCACTCAGGCCATCTAAACTTTAAATACTTATAACTCATAAACTACTCACCCTAAATTAGATTTTTATTAATCAAAATACTTAGAAAAATATTCTGCTTTGGAATATGAAATTAAAACTCTATGTTATCATTCAAAAAAGTAAAAAACTTAAAAAATTATAAGGATAAAAAATATTTAAAAATATAATTTTTTTAATAACATGAAACTTTGTAAAAAAATATTTTCAAAAACATTGGTACTTTTTGAAATAATGAGTGGTTCATGATAAAAGAATCAACCTGTTTACAATATTATATGAATGTTATGCATAAGTGTAAAACATACTTGTATTAAATATACTTGGGATAGCATTTTTTTTTAAAAAAGTATTTCCTAATTTGCCTCGAACCAAATAGTCGGAAACATCAAAATGATCACTGCATACAACACTATATGCTGTAAGTACAAAATTAGGATTTACTTTTTGTATTGCAGCAGTCCAATCTTTACCTATATTGTCTTTTGGTACCCTAAGATAGAGTTTTGAATTAATTATTAACATAGTTATAACTAATTAATTTAAGTAAGTGTTTTACCTATGAAGTTTAATTCCTGGGATTTTAGAATTGTTTGAGCAACCTTTGATAGAACACCAGTTTACCATATTGAAATATTATTATATTAAATAAAACTACTAAATATAATGAATAATAATTATATTATATACGAACATGAACATAAAAGTTACTCTAACACTAGAATTTACTTTAATGTTCATGTATGCGAGTTACGAACGTTCAACGTACAAACTACAAAGCATAGACCTATTAACAAATTACAACAAAACTGGACGGTCTATCATAGATTGTATTTTAAATACTAAATGATAAATATGTTTTGCGCGGGTAAATTTTTCTTGGAGTAAAAACCTTATGAGATATTTATCCATGATTGCCCTACGTTCATATCGGCCACGGTTAATAGATATACGGTCGAAGCATTTATTGTTTAAGGGGCGTGGTTTCAAGTACCGTGACGTCAGAATAGACCTAGACGGACGTTGTATTGTCGTACTGCCGTCTTTATCAGTCGCTAAACAGTAAACGCTAAACGGCTAAACACAAATTGAGCCATTCGCAATTCAATATTCACGTTCACATTTGACATTTGACTACAAAGTATAAGGTACGTTTACAATTTTACATTAGGCCACGAATTCGGTAGGTTTTTTAACTCGTGACCTACTTTAGGTGGTGTTGCATAGTATGTCGTTCAAACTGAATAGTATTTTATTTGATCTTAAAGCCGTTTGTGTTCGCAAAATGTATAATGTAAATGGACATTAATACTGAATACACCTTAATAGTAACAATTTATTAAATAACAATATTTTTAAATAGATGCCTGGAACTCGATGTGCTGTGGCAGTATGCCAAAATAGTTTACAAGCAACCAAGAAAAAAAATTTAAATATTTCATACCACACATTTCCAAAAGATCCAAAATTATGTAATGCTTGGATAAATGCTTGCCGGAGAAAGGATGAATGGAATCCTAAGACCAGCACAATATGTAGTGTTCATTTTTTAGAAGATGAATTTGAAGTAGATTTAAGAAGTCAATTAATGAACATCAAAACAAAAAGAAAATTGAAAACATCAGGTACCTAATTAATTAACTATATTATTATTAATTTAAAATTATTGACCTGGGTATACCTAATAATTTTATTATTTTATTAGCTGTTCCAACACAGAACTTGAAAGATAATTATTCATCAAATATATCAACTGACTTAACATCTAGACAAATACGTGCTAATAAACGGCATAATGCAAGTATTGTTAAAAACTTAATACATCCATCTGAAGATAATAATGATGCACAAGGTGATAAAGATTTAAGACAAGAAGATCAAGGCAAATTATATGGGCTGTCTCCAGCTTTCATCGAAGAATCTATCGAAGAAAAGTACCAAAAATTACTCAACGAGCACGAAAAATTAAAAACTAAGTATAAACATTTATTACAATTCAAAAAAGTTCAAAAACACTGTGTACTTACACTGAACAAAAATGTCAATACACTTTCCAAAAAATTTGGAGAGTGTGTTTTACAAACTCAATGCCTAAAGGAATCTTTAAACACTGTATTTAGCGCCACTCAGTTACAATTAATAACCAAAAGAAAAAAAAAAGTTGTTTGGGGAACAGAAGACATTTCAAGAGCTTTTACGCTAAGATATTTTAGTAAAAGATGCTACATTTATCTTAGAAACACATTGAAGTATCCACTACCACATGTTTCAACTTTAGTGAAATGGGCATCTAGATTAAGTTTTCGTCAAGGTATTCTAAATGATGTCATAAGAATCATGAAAATAGCGGCATTAAATTTAAATAATATTGAAAAATTGTGTGTTATACAATTTGACGAAATGAAAATATTATCAGCTTACGAATACGATAAAAAAAATGATCAAGTCATAGGACCACACAACCAAATGCAAGTTATTATGGTGAGAGGCATTTTTAAAAACTGGAAGCAACCAATATATGTGAACTTCGATCAACAAGTTACGCCAGAAATTCTGAATGAAGCTATATCCATTTTGTATGAAAATTCATATACTGTGGTAGCTTGTGTATCAGATTGTGGTGGTAGTAACGTAGGATTATGGAAAAAGTTGGATATAACCATAGATAAAACATTTTTTCTTCATCCTACTACAAAAAAGAAAATCTATTTCTTAGCTGATGCTCCACACCTTCTTAAACTTATTCGCAACTGGATGTTAGATACCGGATTCATTCTTTCTGACGGTTCTAGAATAAATTCAGTACCATTAAAAGAGTTACTAAAAGTTACTCGGACTGAAATTTCAGTTTGTCACAAACTATCACAAAAACATTTGGACTGTATAAAGTCTGAAAGACAAAATGTTGGCTTAGCAGCACAGTTACTCTCACATAGTGTTGCCACAGCTTTAATCCATTATAAACCTGGTCAAGATAAGGCACTATCAGAAAATACTTGACAATTTATTGAAACTATAAGTAATTGGTTTGATATAATGAATTCTTATTCGCCATCTGAAACGTTGTGCACTAAAAAGCCATATGGCTTAAATTTAGAAGAGCAGAATAATTGTTTAGAAAAAATATACAAGGTTATATATTCAATGAGATGCCAAGGTAAAAACGTACTGCAAACATTTCAAAAAGGAATTTTAATTTCTATAAGATCTACTCAATTACTATTTGAAGATTTGAAAGAAAAATATAACTTATCTTATATACTCACTCACAGACTTAATCAAGATAGTCTTGAAAGTTTTTTTTCTTTAATTAGGAGTCGCGGAGGTCTAAATGATCACCCTACACCTTTGAATGCCATGTACAGGATCCGAATAATTGTGCTTGGTAAGAATCCAGGAGTAGTGCAGGCCAAACAGAATATTGAAATACAAAATGACCAATCTAATTCAGAAGAATACTTGGTTGCCCATGTTATGACAACTGCAGATGTTAAAATTGATCTCAATAATGAAGAAAATAATGGAGACTTATCTGATAGTAGTTTATCATCAGAAGATGAATCTGCCCAAAAAACCCTACAAACAACAAATGAAGAAGATGGCTTTAAATATTTATGCGGCTGGCTTGCCATAAAATTTAAAAACAAATATCCACATTTGGGAAACTATACTAAAGATATTAAACCTGAACATTCCTATAGTATGCCAAGTTGGGTTCATCATTTATCATTTGGAGGTTTAACTGAGCCAACTGATTATTGGGTTATGCAAGCTAAACAGTTTGAAAACATTTTTAAAAAGTTTCATAAAGAAAAGGTTGACCCAAACTCAAATATCGTTAAAAGATTATCTCATTTAATAAAGAAAAAATATTGTGATATACCAGAAGATTTAATAAAAGCATTTGTCCTCCAAAGAACGTACATTCGAATTAAACAATTAAATGATGATCTTATGACAGAGCAGTTAAAACGTAAACGATCTTTATCAGATAGGAAATCTATAAAAAAAATGAAAAAAATTATATCATAAATTGTATGAGATAGTTATTTATAAAAAAACTCTAGCATGTACTATTTGTTAATTTTTTATTATTTCAATTATATTATAACGATTTATTTCAATTTATTTGTGTAATTATGTATTATAATTTTCATTTTGAATATTTTTCTTATTCCTGAAAAAATTAATTTTGGCTTCTTTTTGTTTGTAATTTTCATAGTAATATTTGTAGGAATGACTATATTAAAATTAGTATGTTTATATATATAATTTGTGACTCATTTTTTTTTTCAATTTGTCTATAAAAGAAAACAATGACACCCTTTGAAACTAATAAAGACATATTGAAAATAAATGTTAAATGGTATTGTTTATGTGTGTAAATAAATATTGTATTTATTGTATTTGTATTTATTTTAAATAATTAATTAATTAATTTTTAACTTAATAGTTATACTAAGGTTCTAAAATAATAATAAAAAATAAAATACGATATAATAATGTTTTCACTAATTAGTCTTTGTTCTTAATTATGTTGAAAAATGTTTAATGATTTACGAAATCTGAATAGACGTTTTATACTTACGGTCTATACGCCCGTGAAGATTCGGGTCTAGTGTGACGTCATTTATCAATAAACGTTTTTGATTGGCTAGCGGTGTTTGGCTTCGACCGTATATCTATTAACCGTG
>NW_019101480.1:1532-12784 GCF_001856785.1 Myzus persicae | reverse complement strand
AAAAACGTGTGAGATTTTCAACTCATTCGACGCACGCCGGTGCCCTTATAACGTACGGTACTGGTATCTTATGTCGACTGATCGGACTTACGGCGGCCGTGCTAAACCTTTGCGTTCCAGCCGGCCTACGTCGGACGATAAGGCGTAATTGCATAATATTATATGTTATATAACTCACATGACAATAATAATTAAACAAAAATAAATAAACAAATAATGTGTGTGTGTGTGTGTGTGACCAGCTATTCCATTATACATTATCAACGTATACATGTATATATATTATTAAATTGTACGTATTATAATTTATAATAGTACGTGCCTTTTGGGCTCAAACACATATAATTATTTAAAATTCATTACATATCATTATTTAAAATTTATTAATAGCATTTAATTTTTTTTTTTACAGTTGTTAAATATTTATGATCACATTACAATAATAATGTGTGTAATAAAATTTAATTTCATAGACAAAAAGTCTTTAAAAAAAATATTAAAAGAATTAGTATTTCAAAATTATTTGACAATTTAATTTATTACCACACACATAATATATAATTTGAATATGGAACAAATTATGGAGGAAATAAATAAAAACATCAACACCAATAAATATATAAACCAAATAATGACTATCAGCAGAGAGACGTACTATACAACAGGCGTATTTTATAATGTAACTTTATTTCTTTTATTCTTATACCAGCAATAATTCATAACTTCAAATTATCTTCTTCATTGTGTATTTGTTTCAGCTTCCACACAACTTCAACCCTAAAAACAAAATCAAAAAACACAGTCAGTACAATAACAACAATATATTCAACCGGTTCCAAACAAAAATTATATACACACAACAATACATAGAGAACATACTACACACAAATTTCAACAATATCACAACTAACAACATTGAAGAACATTATATCAACGAAATTAAAAATTACAAGTACACATTAAAAAATTTGCTACAGGTATTACCCAAAAAAACAAAGGACTCCTCATACACAACGGAAGAAATTTTACACCTAATAAACAACCACCAAGAACAAGAATCAATCCATTACCGTCCCTAAAATAGTTAATTTAATATTTTTTTTTTTTTTTAAATTTTTATTTGAAATATACAATCCGGCTCGACGTACTTCCCTCGGGACCTTGTCTTAAGTTGTTTTAGCAAATTTGTATTCACTTTTTGACGCATTTAACCAGATACAACCAATTGATTTTATTAACAAATCAAATAGCGAGTTGCACTAGGAGTATTTTCGGTTGTTAGGGGAGGTCAAAATGCGAATAAAACCAGGGAAAAAAAATTGAGGAAATCTCGAAAAAAAAACTTAGGACCACTAAGACGGGCATTCGAATTTCTAACGGCGACGCGATATATATTATTTCACGTGCGTTCGCAGTAGAGGAACCTTTGTAAACACCCGAAAGACGATTTAAAACTGGAAGGGGGGCCCTAAGCCCCAAAAGGGCCGGGAATTCTTAAAAAAACGGATATAGAAACGACCATAATGATCATAACAAAATAATGACGACCGTTAGTTATCAGAATAGTGAAGCGACTCACAAATCACCTTATCAAAAATAAGATAAACACGGTAAACAATATTGATATGGTATACCATGTGAATGCGGTAAGGAAAATAATCGATACCAGGTTAATAATATTGATAAGAAGTATGGTTGATAATGTATACAGAGTGATTCATTTAAGTGGGTAAACTAATTATCTCGAAAAGTATTAACTTTTTTTGATTTTTTTTTTTTTTAAACTTCTAGGTTTATGTTTTTTCTAGAACCGTATACAAATTAAATTTTTTTTACCCTTATATTTATTGGTGAAACCACTATCAACTTTTGATTTTCAAATGGTAACATATAATAAAAATATCATAAATTAATAAAACCATTTTTATTATGAATTTAAGCGTTAACATTTTTATATTTAATTGATTGGTTTGCGAGTTACAGCTCCTCAAAGTATTGGTATTTGAAGGAGGTAAATGTGGCATTGTTTCAACTATTTCTTCATTTGTAAAGTCCAGGAGCTATAACTGATAAATTCGATACCGTACGACCTAATAGATAACAATATTGATAATTGTTGTACTTTGTACCTGATTATAATTGAATGTCTTATTACACCTTAATATGCTAATGGTAATCTTTAATTAATTGTTTTAGAAAAAACATAAACCTAGAAGTTAAAAAAAAAAACAAATCAAAAAAAGTTAATACTTTTCGAGATAATTAGTGTATCCATTTAAATGAATCACCCTGTATTGTATAAATGTTTGTGATAAAAGTATTTTTTGCCAGCGTTTTTCATATAATATTGTTTTCTTAATTAAATTAAATTTTTGATCCTTACTTGATAGTTATAATATATTGAATAAGCACACTACTTTTTATTTTTTTACGTATTTTCCAAATTCATGATACTACACGAATTTTATTAGGATCGACTTCCGGACGGTAAACAGCATGGTGGGGGATTATATATCGCCCCGGGGAAGTCGCCACTGACATGTGTCCTAATGCGATATATTCGGACATAAAATTAACGTATAATGATTTTAATACGGGGCTCACGGACAGTTTACGCTCGATAGCGTCAAAACGCCGTGTAGCTACCTCGCGAGACCCAACGAACGTCTCTGCCGGCGCGCGAAATGGTAATGGAACCGCGAAGCGACCTGATGTCAAACGCGTAGCTTCGTCGCGGAATATCTGTTCGCAGCACCCTTCCTCGGTAAACGTAACGGGCGCGTCCTCGGGCTCCTCGACGTGCCAAAAGCGCTCCATGATCCCCTCTATCGACGCGGTCATTGACACCGGCAACGAATGATAATAACAATTTGCGCGATCGGGAACCGGACCGATAAGGATCCAGCCGAACACCGAACTAAAAGCAGTAGGTAATGTACTGTCGATCGACACCTTACGCCCGTCCATGATAGAACCATACACGTCCCCTCCTAACAACAAGTCGATCGGCGACGTCAAATGAAAGGATGGATAAGAATATCGATTCTTAATATCTATTGATAATGACTTTTGAGGTAAATCGCTCGTAATGGTTGGTAACACCCATGCCTGCACCGGCAGAATCGGATCAGACGCGAAACGCGGCTGCACTATGCACTCAACCTGACCTTGAACTTCAGCGACTGTTGTCCCCGACAACCCGCTTATCGGTGCAGTCCACCGCGACATTTTTAGACCCAAACGTTTCACGCACACGGCGGTAACGGCGCTGACCTGCGACGCGCTGTCTACCAACGCCCGCAGTGTTTTCACCGAGCCGGTGTTATCTCGCACATGCACGAGCGCGGTACCTAAAACAACAGCGGACGACCGGTGGAGGGACGGGGGATTCACAACAGACGCACACACCGCCGGTTCGACCGGTGGTGGTTCCTCCCCACCCTGCATCTCGTCGGGTGACAAGTGGAGAAGCGTGTGATGCTTACGCGAACATTCCTTACAATTAGGTCGCGACCTACATGTCTGAATCCAATGACCTACATTTAAACAATTAAAGCACACCCGATTCTCACGGGCCCATTTGGTACGACCTTTTGCCGACCAAGATTTGAAACGTGTACAAACGCCTAGCGAATGTGAGTCGGCACAACACGGACAACTCGCGTCCCCCTTTGCCGTTACGAACGACATCGGCCGGGGACCGTTCGATTTCCCGCCGTAGTCTCCCGTCTTGCGCGCTGTACCTGACGGCTTGCCCGCCTTAGACGCTGGCACAGCCGCGGTACCAACCTTCTGCGGGTCAGTGACAAGCTCCAATATAGATACACGCGTGCGAACAAATTTTAATAACTCGCCAATTGACGGAAACTCCGCCTTGCTGCCCGACTCGAATAACTTACGCGTAGCGACAGGCAGACGTCTGAACGCGAGCGTGAATAAGATAAAAGACCCCATATTCGGTACATTGAGCGCTTCGAGTAGCGAAATATTTTCGTTAAACGTACTTATAAAATTATTAAGGTCCGATAACGATTCCTGCGACATAACTGGAGAGTTTAACAACTTATCTATTAATGACGTAGCAACTAATCGCGGTCGATAAAACCGCTCGGATAACACTGACCATGCGAGCACATAATTATTTGCGGACACGGGAATACCACGTAATGCGTCGGCCGCGTCGCCCTTGAGACAGCCTAAAAGATAATACATTTTATCGTTGTTTGAAATATCACGCGAATCAACCTGTTCCGTAAATCTATCGCGAAACGTTGGCCACAATCGGAAATCCCCGTTGAACTCCGGGAGCGGAATCTCAGGTAACCGTGTCGGCGGTGTTGTGCACGCGAGCACGGGGTTTGGCGCTGATTGACCGGTAGACCCTAACTTATCCTTAAGGTACGACAAATCGATAATCTCAGCTCCCTTTGGGGCTAACTTCTCCGCCGCGACTTTGCAATAACTCACACAAGTCCGCACCTCGGCCAGTAACCCATCATCATACTCGGAAAGTTTACCGAGCTCACACAGGCCGTCCAACACGGCATCATCCTCAGCCCTAAGCTGTATCCATAGCGCATCTAAATCACCGGCTAAATTTGTCACAGTCGGACCTAGCGCAGGCTCCGCCTCAAGCCGCAGTGCAAAATTATGCACAGTCTTAATCTGGTTTATCACACTCGTCCGCCTAGTCTTGGCGCGCTCTACCGCGCGTTCTGTACGCTCGAGCTCAACCTCATTTCCACCCGCCATGACGCAGTATAATATGGTACCCTGATAACTGGTACCTTATACCACCCTGTCACCGCGCGTTTTAATCACGGCTTCGCGCAATGAACGATATATTAAATTATAATACAACTATTTTTCCCTACCAAAGCACTGTGCGCCCACACGCGGGCCACCCACGCGCCCCGGCAGTCAACACAAAACGCTGCTGAACCTCCCTACAAAGGCCACCAACCACGCTCTGCTACCAAAAATGTTGCGCCGTTACCGATCCTACGGTTATGGCGGTTGTCGGCAACGACTCGCGTAATGTGCTGAAAGCTGGAGCGGGACCGGGTTACGCAATAAGTAGGTCAAAAACAAATTTTGTCGGGTCGGAAACACATATATTTGTAGGTACAATAATAATTTGATAAGCGGGCGCCCAGAATAATAATAATAAACTTAAGACTAATTTGCCATAGCTGGCGAATAATAATTATAATTTTACATCAGCCCACTGACCACGCGGGTGACTAAATAAATTGATCAACCTGATTCGGCGACGGCGTAGCTCGACGACGTGACGATATTCTTGGTCGGCGACCAATGTGGCTCCTCGCCGGAACGGCGACGGCGGACAATGTTCTCAGCTCGTCGTCGGAGAACAAGCAATCGATTCCAGCGCGGGTAGTGCGCGGCGCGATCTGCTTCCTNTTTTATTTTTTTACGTATTTTCCAAATTCATGATATATCAAACGTTGCCGCATGATGCCGGACAAACACCAAAAGTTCTCAACGGGGGGGTACCCCTCGATTTTTTGACGAAAAACCGCGACTACCCCGATCGACACCAGCACTTACGACGTTGTTCGGGGACCTTAAGAAAGTGTATCGCCAAAGTTACAAAACGTTATTACCATTATCTCGTAGTATAGAGGTATCCGCGTATAGTTATACACTGATTTGACGTTTATATGGACCTGCTGCGGTAATCGTCTCTAACCTAATCACTAAAAACTTATTCACAGGATTGCAGACTACCTACCCTTTACAGGGACGTATTGTTTGTAGCTGTAGGACCGTGGGTTATTTTAAAATAGTTTTTTGCATTAGATAACACACGTATGTTTTCCGCATATGTTTTACTTCTATGTTATTATGAAAGCGTCATAAATATCAATCCTTTTTATTGAGTATCGTTTCAACACTCGTTGTTATTGTCTGTTTGTTGTTTTGTTTCGCATTGTGTCATTTGAAATCCGTGAACTATGGTCTCAACAAGGAGCAAGGCTATTGTGGACGCGGCAAAAAGTGGTACAGTCCTTTATTTAGCAAATTTGCCCTGCCAAGGACATCGAAGAAATAATTTGTTATCATTCAACGATTGTGAGTAATATCTTCTATGTACACCGGATAGCAAAGTATCTACCCTTTACAAAGTCCGTCGTGGCGAACAGATGGTCGGCCGGTGAGCTTGTGGTGGTGATGGGTGGTGTGGTGGGTACTCCTACTAGTCGTTCCTCTAGGTGTTCCTCGTCTACCGGGGTCCGGTGGTCGGGTTTCGGGAGAGCATGTCCGGCGCCTCGTTTTGTACGCCGGGCACATGCGTGGTTTTTATTTATGCAAATGGTTGCCGCATGATGCAATCTATTCGGACTCGCTGCGGTAATCGTCTCCTCATCGCTCACCAGTTCAAATGTTATCCCTAAAAAAACTTATTCACAGGATTGCAGACTACCTACCCTTTACAGGGACGTATTGTTTGTAGCTGTATGACCGTGGGTTTATTTTTAAATAATTATTCAAAGTGTGCTAATAATAATAAGTGTACAAAATACGTCATACAGAATGTTTAAAATATTAATTCAATATGTCTTTATAGTACACACCGATAAGTAGGATTTTAGTAAGTATTTAGAACATTTTTTAATATTAGATTTTTAATTAATTTTTGAAATCAAAATTTGCACAAACTCCCTGGTGATTTTAGGGCGATCGGCCACACTCCAGCCGTCAGCTCGGTGCTTACAGGGTTTTTCGTATTTTTACACGAAACTAGCAGGTATGGTAGCTGGAGACGTGTTTAATAAAATGGTACAGGTTTCATGTCGATAGCACAATTATTCGATTTAGACGGTTATTTTGTAAGATTTATCCAGTTGTAATATACCATACGGCTGCCGCATGATGTCAATATATGGACCTCCTGCGGTATTAAGTTTCCACAGCAACATCTAATGTCCAGGACTTTTTTTAAATTTTTGTTTTAGTTAATGTTGGAAATGACATTGAACGTCATTACGATGTGACGAAAGACAAATATGACTTCATCTTCATAAGATGTCCGTTCTGTGATGAACAATTTTTATTTGATTTTACATTAATGCAACACATAAGTTATGTGCATATCGATAAACCATACTCTGGCGTAATACCTAGAGACCGTTCAATGGTATGTATTTTTTTTTTAACAAAAAAAAAAAGCTTTTTTTACATATAGTACTATAATATTATCATTACTATATGGTATTTTCTTCTTTTTGATAGAATGTATTAGATACGGTTGCTTCTGCAGTGTTAAAGTTCAACAGCAATAGCCACTTGTTGTCAACAACTTTATTGCATTTTATTAAAAGCCATGGGTGTAGAATCAACAGCGTTGGTCAATTAAATTTGATTTTAACATCCAAGTGTAATAAAATTCAATATTGCATTAATAAAAATGTAAATGTATGTATCAATTTTAATAATATATTTACAATCACACAATTAACAATAATTACACAATATTTATTAACAGACACTCTCAAGATACAAGAACATTGACAATGTTTTTAAGTATGTTGAGTCCAATGGCTTGGAAGCAAGTATTTTGTTGTCAGATCCCAAAATTTTTAACAGTATTTCCACCAAATATTCATTAGAAAAAATAGACAAAAAAATAGGGAAAAAAAAAATTGCTATCTTCAAAAAACAGACCATAGACATATTACGCAGCGAAGCACTTAAAAATTATTCAAAATTTTTAACATCAATGAAACTACCCATCAACCCTCAAAATCCTTCAGACATTTCGAACTTAAAGACACCAAATATTATTAAAACCTCAATTCCGTCCGTCACTTTTCCGTTCACATTAAATATTAATAAAATACTTAGCCAAACAAACTCCATACACAGCATTGATTTTATCCTCTGCTTGATAATTTCATATCATTCGCCTGATATTCTTTCTGAGTAAGTATAATCGTGTAACTAATTAATGAGTAATTTGAGGAGTTCGATCTTATTGCTTCTCATTTTTCAGTGTCACAGTGTGTGAGGTTGGAACAATAGAAGCTATCTGCAAAAAAAAAATAGAACTTGTAAAACTGTTTATAATTATGAATTTTGTATATACATACCACCAACAAATTGATGGGTTGATAGACGGCAACGGCAATGCGATTCTAAATTTCTTACCATTTTTCTGTTATAAAAATGTGTATGCTATTGATAAACACTTCCATGAATTTACAGAAGCACTGGGTGCATGGTGGCGCCATCCACATAATAATCTAAATTATTGTCAAAAAAAGTAAATTATGAAATGCAATATTCTATCACATACTTTGTATAATTACAATATGTCAATTTATAAAAACCAGGTTAGCAGCCAGAATTCCAAATATGACCGTACACATTGAAGATTGGTCTGTGGTCCAATTCTTTGGGCCTAATCGAGACACTAAAGAATTAAATAAAGAAATGGTTTTGGCATGTTTGTATGTATACTATGGAAATTCTCAGACGACTGAAAAGTACACAGTATGTAATAATGTTTAGAAATATATAAGAGTTATTAAAATAATTTAACAATACTATCATTACGAAATGCTGTCTGATACTAGATCATTATTTGAAATTAATTAATGATTTACCAATTATTTGTCCTCAGTTATCCAATATATATAAACACATGAGAGTCATAATGTGTATTCTGCGGTACTCTTTCATTACAAAACCAAATCTAAGAATGACACTACTTGAATTAGTAGAGGAAAAATATGTGACGCTTACTACATACAATAGTTATACAATATACGAACCGAATAAAATAAAAATTCACGACGCAATAAAAAAAAATAGAAATCATCCAATAGTAAATGAAATATTGATCATAACAAAAGAAACATACTTAACCACATCAATATTTTATAATGTAATTTTTTTTTGTTTGTCTTCAAATATCTGCAATGGTTATGACATTTCAATTATGTATATAATTGTGTGTTTGTTTCAGCTTCCAACAACAATACACGCCGTGAAATCTGCTAAGTATGAACCGGTCATTGATAAGACAATTATGTATCAAAAATATCAAAAAAAAGTTACATTCATGAAAAATTTTTTAAATTCAATTCTACAAGCACATTTCAATAATATTAATATCCATACAATATACGACAGATATATACAGAAAACAGATGAGTATAAACATGATTTAAAGAAGCTACTGCAGACTCTACCGAACGACAAAACGGATTCATCGTTGACAGGCGACGAACTCTTATATTATATTGAAATGAATAAAAATTCGAGAATTGATATTGTCCCACAAACGTCTACAAGTCAACCTTTACAAACAGAATTTAATAGTTCAAAATTACAGTTTTACCCCGAGCAATCAGAAATTCAAAAATATTTATATAATCATTATCCTTAAAAAAATATATTTTTTTATTTACATGTCAATAGAATGTATGCTTACTTTCAGGTCCATTACATCCACGGACTAAGTTGGAGTGGACTGTTCTGAATTTATTTTCTTACAAAATGATGCCTGTCAAAAGTCAAAAGTTCTCAAGTTTATTCGTACTTGCTGCGGTAATGCGCTTCCTGGTGCCATCCATTATGATTGTGAACGTTATTACCATTATCTCGTAGTATAGAGGTATTCGCGTATAGTTATACACTGATTTGACGTTTATATGGACCTGCTGCGGTAATCATCTCCTCATCGCTAACCAGTTCAAATGTTATCCCTAAAAAGTTATTCACAGGATAGCACAGTACCTACACTTTACAGGGACGTATTTTTTATAGCTGTAGGGGTTATGGTTATTTTTAAATAATTTTTGAAAGTAATGGTTTAGCGTACGGTTGCCGCATGATTCAAGCTATTCGGACCTCCTGCGGTAATCATCTCCTCATCGCTAACCAGTTCAAATGTTATCCCTAAAAAGTTATTCACAGGATAGTACAGTAACTACACTTTACAGGGATGTATCTTTCATGGCTGTAGGGACGACGGTTTTTTGTTTACAAAGTTTCCAAACTTACGATATATCATCCGGTTGCCGCATGAATGCCAAGTATTCGGACTTTGCACTACTCCGGTAGAAACTATTCGGTTTATGAGTCATTAAAAATCGAAATATTGTACTACGACTTAGCCAAGCACATCCCTGGCTTCGTTAGGAAGTCCCCTTTTTGGGAAATGCATTTTGAATACTTACAATNATTACTTTTTACCTGATTTCCTCCGGTAGTCGAAAAAACTACACACTATTTACAATAAGCACCTTGTTTAATTACGCTATACGCAAGCCATGGAAATGATAGTAAATATTTATACTGAAATTTTCGTTTTCGTTTACCTTCAATACTTATAGGAAAATCGTAAGAAGGTGGAGGTATATATGAATTTTTCAAGCAAGCAGTTATTTCAGAGCTATTTAAAGATCTACTAACTACAAAAGAAGCAATATCGTGCAAAATATGAGTTGTAGTTGAGGCAGAACCATGCAATTCTTTATTCTAAAATATAAACATAAATATATATTTTATATACAATCAAAATATCAAATGACATATTGTAATCATAATATACTAACATCTTCTTGGCTATTTTTTAAATTATCCGTAGTCACTGCGTCTACATTACCAATAATTGAGGACTAAATATGAATCAAATAAAATAGTAAGACTTAAGACCACTAAATTTGAATAATATATATTATAACAATACAAAATTATATTCTTACCGTGTCATTAAAATGTTCAACTTTTTTTTTCTTCGTATTGAAAATTGAATATAACATAGTTCTCTTTTCAGACATACTTATTGCTATTTAATTTATAGTTTTGAATACAAAAAAAATTACTGCTTACTGAATAATTTAATAATTTACACTATGACTAATGACTATTGACTAACTCGTAAAATAATACACATTTTACGTATTTTACGTTAACGATACGGTTGTAGATTTTCTGAATATTGATATGTGATAACTGATTACACTATTTACACTTTACACAACGAATATTGTGGTACGGAGACCATTAAACTGTCCATGTCACCAAAACAGCTGTGTTACTCACTGGCCCTCTTTTGAACTAGGACCACGTTAGTGAAACATGATAACAGTAATAGTGATTACTGAATAGTGAATGCTGGTATAAGAGTATTATTGCAGTATGCGTTCATTGCGTTCATGTATACGAATAAATTTAAATCTTTAAAACAGAATCTAGTAAATACGGACAACGAGGGGGGG
>NW_019101480.1:0-1123 GCF_001856785.1 Myzus persicae | reverse complement strand
GGGTTTGGTTTAGACAAATGATTCATGAGTGGTAATAAGTTAATACGAGTTTTAGAGTTATTAATTTTAGCTATTTCTTCGTTAAACTGTCTTTCCTCATATTTCATTCGATCATAAAGAGGTTTTACAACGGTCGACCATTTATGAAATTTTGAGGTCTTAGGTTTCCCATCTCCTTTCAAATGGACTCCTGAAGTTTTCAAAATGTTGTAATAATTTTCCATATCTTCTATTGTTGTATTTTTTGGTTTCTTCTCACATAATAAGGACCATAATCCTTCTGTCCATTTATAATAACTATTAAGGAACTGCAGGTTGCCATGATTTAAAGTTACGGTGTGTTTTCCTATTTTATATGAATCACTGGATTTATCATAGTGCAGACCATACGATTTATCATAACGTTTTGGAATATAATCATCATTAAAAAAATTTTCAAATGATGAATTTAATTCATCGTCAACATCTTCGTCACTAGTGCATAAGGTTTCTGTATTTTTTAGCTCAGTCGACTGTGAGTTATGTGACGTATTTTTTTCTGCTCGTGTTCTCAGTGGATCAATTAATGGTTTAAATGCTTTACGGAAATACTTGTCAGAATCTATATCATTACGTTTCAATTCCATTATTTTACGTTTAATATTTTTTTTCGATGCAATCAAATTTTCTAACAAAATTTTTTCTTTGTTCATTGTAAATAATAAACACAATATAAGTGCATTGGATGACTACTGATAGTGCTATGTAGATAATAACAGTGTCACGTTATATATATATATATACGTATACTTATATTTATTTAATTTTAATAAACGTATGAAAACCACATCTATATCTTCCATCATTCATTTCCCGAGTTTTATCGATAACCATAAACCCATAATCACTGTGATTCCAACATAAATGACACATTTTTCGAAATTCTGAGAAATCCATATCTGCCGACGAATGATCATTGAATAAATGTCTTAAATTTGTATCTTCTTGTTTCAGTATTATTAATAAGTTTGAGTTATCTCTTACTAACTGTTTTGGTATTTTAGAATATGTTTGTGCTAAATAAAATACAGAACTAGCACCCGAATGTCTACAAATACTAAAGTATTCTCTAATCACAGATTGC
>NW_019101479.1:0-8535 GCF_001856785.1 Myzus persicae | reverse complement strand
CAGTGAAACAGCTTAGAACATAGGTAGTAAATCCATGTTGTGCGTGGAAACAAACGTCACCGCTTACGACCGATCACCTGAAACACGTTATACAGAACCGTTATAGTATAAACTACGATCATATCAAATAAATTTCCTACCACACATTCTATAGTTTGAAATAATCAAAATTTGAATGGTATACGTTGACTTCTTCACAAATATCGCATTAGACATGTACATATACATAGTCATCAATAGTCATCTCGGGTGCAAGTCGATTTCCGAACGGACAATCCACCTACAGCGAAAAGTGCATCCCACCTGCGGTGGAAAGAGTGCGTGGGCGGTGGTGCATCTTGAGTACCCCCAGACCCCTCGTGTTAGCTACCCGTGTATCTCGATTCCGGGCGTTGTGGAAGCCCCCTCCGGCGCCTTCGAGGTGCTCGAGTGAAAATCGTTTCACAGGAATTTAAAAAAAAAATTAAAACGTACCGAAAACTGTGAATTGGAGTGTAGAGTAGTCTTTGGTGCTCGTCTGGTGTAATACCGTGCCCCGCTGTATGCCCGGTTCTGTTTTGTGGACTGTTTAAGAAATTAGAAATTTCAAATAATTGTTATCGAGTGTCTAGCCATCAATCATCGCTCTATGCAAATCTATGAGTTATTGGGCATGTGTGTATGGCGCATTGGATGCATGACCCGTCGCATGCTAGATGTTAGTGAAAAAACGGGAAATGCAAAAACAAACCCCCCGGGTCTGCTGAAAGTGGCTACCGATTGTGGAAACTGAGTAGTTGAAACTACAAAAGTCGCGATTGTAGGTTGGCGAGAAAATGTCAGAGGAGGTGATAAGGATTTGTGATGATGCGCTTTCGAGGTGTCGTTTCAAAGGCGGGAACGTTTGAATGTCGAGTTGGAGGCTCTAGAAATTACCGGTTAAACTGGTTCGATACATGCGGACCATCCAGTCTTGTTTTGAAAACGTGAAATCATAAGCTTGAGTCGGAGCACCGAATTCGTGTGTCTAGCAAGTCGGTCACGTCAAGGTGAAAATCGATTAAAATAAAATTCAGACATCTAAGTAAGCCATCCGACTGCGTCGCATAGCCGACGATATGGGCCTGCCTGCATTGGTCTCTCGGTGTAACTCGCTCCGTCAGTAATAGGACTTGATAGTTTAGACGGTCCAGTCTTGTGCTTTTATGAAAGTCAAAAATCATAAATCTTAAAGATTTATTTCAATGTCCAGCAAGTCAGTCATGTCCATTTGAAATCGATTCACGTTTAACTTAGTCATCTATGTCGGATAACGGACAATGTGGGACGCGGCATGTCAGGACACAGTGGTGGGCAGCTATAAGTGAGAATTGTCTTTGCAAAAGCCTATTAAAGTACATAATACATTAGCCCGGTGGGATCAAACTCGCTTCCTGCGCTGGTTCTTACAATTTAAATTCAAAACAACCCAGGATCAACATTGTAAATCCTTCTAGGCTGTCAAATTGACAAAGAGACAACGCAAAAGTAGTCCCCCGCACGTCACCACTCCACCAACCCACCCGAATCAATTGATAATAATATTAATGGTCACACTGTAGCATTGTGTGTATCGTTGATATTGAATAGACGTTCGTAATTATTAACTTTCTGACGCGCATAAATAATCGTACATCTCGAGCATATTATTGTATATTATTATTATATGTACATGATTATGTAGGTATGTACAGTACATACTGACACAATCGAACGTCGTTTATAATAGATCAAACCACAGAACTGCGTTTACATTATTTGACTCACCTAAAAACCGTAATATACCAAGTACCTACTATATTGTATATTATATATCGATCCCATCAAACAATCAAACCTACCTATAATATAAGTAATAGTTATAGTCATATAATTGTACAATTTAACCTGCCAGAATTCAATCGGTTCTATTAGATCTACTGTTTACACACTGTTCGCCACGCCGCTCCTACTTTTTCTATCGCGGTTAGCGACACGACTTGCGTAGTGTTAGGGACGGAAGGGGAGCAAACCCGCACTGTAATATCTCGTACAATATGTCTCGGTAGATAAATGCAATGTATATTTTCACAATGATGAACACAATAATACAAAAATTCAATAATTCGAACACAAATAATATTGATTTATGACCTGATTGACACCTCGGCGTTGGTCACTGCTCAGCCTGGTCCTCGCTGGAAGTGCGACAGCGTCTTCCTCGTAAAAGTCGTCACCGTGGCGCAGTTCAATGACGGCCCAACGTTGACACGTATAATAATACTTAATAGTAACTCGGTGGTGGGCGGTGACACAATCCGTCAAACTTTGACTATCTCAAAGTTTACGACAGTAGGTATGAAAGCAAACGCAAACAATACTAATAAATAAATAGGTCGAATGACCACGAGGTCGACCTATCCCAACAACATGAGTACACGACACGAACCGGCGACACGTGATCCGCCTGGTTCGAGAGTTAGCACAAGAGAGAGCACAGTGTCCCGGCAAAAGAGCCGTGGACGCCGGCCGGCGTGTGGACACCGTGGAGGGGGGACGACTCGTCGCGAACATTCCGCGCCGATCACGCGATTTGGAAAGCCTTTGGACTTAACAGATTCGGCGGGAATTCAGCCGCGTTCGAACATTCTCCCCCCTGTGAGCTTTGGCACACAAGACATTGGGAGAACCGGATAGTCAAAATTCCAGCGACGGAGGAGGAGGTCCGATGCTCATTTCCAGATGATGTTCACGTTGCCGATCAGGCCAATAATAATAGGGAAATATTACATTTACCCGTTAATTTTAACAGATACCTTTGCGTACAAAATAAAAAATAAAAAAGTATACATAATATATAAAAATCGAGGAACATATGGTTCAATTATAATAATCAATAATTAGTTGTATAAATACAATACATAATAATAGTATAAAATGATACAAAGAATAGTATAATAAACACACAATAATAAAATAATACAGTGGGATGGCTCCCCCCGTCCCAACGCCCGGTCTGTCGAGGGGCACACATAATTTAAAGCAATAAGCGCATACTAGGGAAGGAAAGTGTGGAACATGGTAGTTCATAGCGATGTGCTGAAGACACCAGGCCGAGTAGTAGTGTTCATTCGGTAGGTAACAATACCAATTTAACCACGGGTCGAACAATTTCTCCAGCTTGAGTCAACACACGGGCAACACGAACCCGACCGTCGGTCCCCGGTAACAATTGTATTACGCGGCCAAGTCGCCAAGATAACGGGGGACTTTGGTTATCTATGATTATGACCATGTCGTTGACACTGAGGTTCGGGGTATCAGTGGTCCACTTGGACCTTTCCTGAAGGGTGGTCAAGTATTCTGTCGACCAGCGGCGCCAAAAAGCCTGATGGCATTGGTCTAACAATTTCCAGCGGTTGGACATATCACGCACGGACGCCGGATCTGACCTGGGTGGGACCGCTAACAAAGGTTGCCCGATTAAAAAATGTCCTGGCGTCAGGCAGTCAAGGTCATGCGGGTCAGTAGAGGCGGGTGTAAGGGGTCTCGAATTAAGTACAGCCTCGACGCGCACCAAAATCGTCGAAAATTCCTCATACGTAAAAATATGATTGCCGATAACCCGTACCAATAGCCGCTTGGTGGAACGGACTGCCGCCTCCCATAAACCACCGAAGTGAGGCGCACTAGGCGGATTAAAATGCCAATCACAATATGTGGCACGTGCATTGCCGATAGCTGCTTGGCCCTCCGCACTGTGAATGAGCGACCGCAATTGCCTGTCAGCCCCTACAAAATTAGTGCCGCAATCCGAAAATACATCGCTAGGTAAGCCTCGGCGGGCGACAAAGCGATCGAATGCGGCGAGGAACGCGTCTGTGGATAGGTCCGAAACAACTTCAAGATGAACCGCTTTGGTGGAAAAACACACAAATACGGCTATATAAATTTTAAACACGCGGGATTTTCGTAGCTGTAACTCACGCATCTGTAACGGCCCCGCGTAATCTACGCCTACGCTTTCGAAAGGGCGCCGCGGACGCACTCGTGAACGGGGCAAATCTGCCATTAACGGCTGCAATGGTCGCGCGTCTAATCTGACGCAAATAGTACAATTTGTCAGTATCTTGTGTAAAAGGGACCGGAGCGATACAACCCAAAATTGACGCGATATTAACGCTGTTAAAGCTCGCGGGCCGGCATGACACGTCAACAAGTGCCACCGCCGGCATAATAACAAGGCGAAATGCGAGCTTTTTGATAACAACACTGGATGCTTGCAATCGTACGCGATTAACGAATGACGCAACCGACCGCCGACGCGGATCACACCGTCGGGGTCAATGAACGGAGACAGCCGCGCTAACGGTCTGGATGATACCCGCGTACCGCGTGACAGCTCACCGAGTAATGAGGGAAAATGCACACGCTGTGATTCGACGATCAACAATTGCGCCGCACTATCCAGATCACATTTACGTAAATAAATGGGACCGTCCATACGACCAATCTTTCGTCGACAGAGCGCGATGAAACGGCGCATATACGCGACTTCGCGCAACATACGGTCATAATTTGAAAATCGTGTAAACCATTCATTAGGCACGTCGGCAACGAGGGCAGCGCACGATGCAAATCGCAATTCAGGTAACTCACACAGAGGTAGCGACGGACGAGAATCGTCCCATGCCGATGGGTCGTCGTACGCTATCTGTGGGCCATGCCAGTACAAATTAAGTTGCGATAACACCGCTGGCATCACACCACGGGACGCACAGTCGGCGGGGTTATTGACCGATTCAATGTGTTGCCACCGGCAATCCGGTAACAGCGTACGGATTTTATGCACTCTATTCGAAACATAAACTTTAACCGACTCATGGGGAACCTTTAACCAAGATAGCACGATCATCGAATCCGACCAGGCTCGAATATCAACGATATTAAGTTGCGCCGCTAAAATGCCACGGATGCGGTTTAGCCACCGGGCCAACAGCAGTGCGGCATTTAATTCGAGACGGGGGATAGTCATAGATTTTGTTGATGCCAATTTAGTCTTAGTACCAACCAAAAAAACAGAATCCCCTACGGGCACCTCAACCATCCGCAAGTACACAACAGCTGCATAGCCACGTTGCGACGCGTCGCAAAATCCTAATAAATAACACGGGGCATTCCGGCGCGAGTTAAAATGTCGAGGGACGCGAATAGACATTAACGATGGTAAATCAGCGACGAAAGCTGCCAATTCATCATGAATGTCCGGAGAAAGAGGTTCATCCCACGTCAAACCACGAAGCCAGGTCCGTTGCATGATGAACTTGGCTAAAAACACCGCGGGACCGAACACCCCAAGCGGGTCGAATATTCGAGCTACTAAAGATAAAATACCACGTTTAGTATATACAGGTGATTGTTCAAGATTTAACGCACAACGCAAGTAATCCCCGTCGGGATGCCATTCTAAACCCAATACCTTGGTACCCTGACCGTCGACCGTTTCGAACGGCGTAGGTGCGTGCACACGGTTCGCGGCCGGCACTGCGTCTAAAACCGACGTAGTGTTCGACGACCATTTTTTAAGTTCTAAACCAGACCTATTCAACACACAAATCAAATCGGATTGTAGTTTTAATACCTCAGCAATAGTATCAGCCCCGTCACATATGTCGTCGACGTAAGTTTGGCGCGTCAATGCGTTACGCACCCACTCGGACTCAGTGCAATCGTCGGAAGTAATCGACTGTAACACGCGCAACGCGAGGTACGGCGCACAATTAACGCCGTACGTGACCGTATTCAATTCGTATTCTAGCAGTTTGTCATGTGGCGTCGCTCGCCACAAAATATGTTGAAATTTACGATATTTCGGCAAAATCAATACTTGCCGATACATTTTACAGATGTCGGTCGTAAAAACGTATTTATGTACGCGGAACCGCGTTAGGATGTCTACGATGTCCTGTTGGAGCTTAGGCCCCGGAAACAAACAGTCATTTAATGACGGCCCGCGGCCACATTTCGCAGACGCGTCGAAAACTACGCGAATTTTATTAATGTCGACCTCCGGGCGATATACAGCGTGGTGCGGAATGAAGTAGCACCCCGGGGATGTGGCAACCGACTTATGTTCTAACGATATATATTCGGACATAAATTGAGTATACAATGATTTTAATAATGGATCCGCGGATAATTTGCGTTCGAGCGACTCGAAACGCCGTACCGCAACATCGCGGGACGCCCGCGCCCCAAACAATTCGTCCGAAGACGGCACACGGAACGGCAACGGGACGGAAAATCGACCAGTCGATAAACGTATTGTTTCGTCGACAAAAATTTGTTCGCACCGCCCATTATCAGTAAACGTTTCAGGCGCTACCTCTGGCTCCTCAACGTGCCAAAATCTTTCCATGAGTCCCTCAATGGAAACAGTTAACGAAACTGGCAAGGATTGTCGCGGGCCGGTCTCATCACCGGACACCGGACCAATTAAAATCCAGCCGAAAACAGAACTAAACGCCGACGGTAACGCGTCGTCAACCGAAATCTTACGGCCGTCCATAATAGACGAAAACACGTCACTGCCTAATAACAAGTCAATAGGGGACGACACATAGAACGACGGGTCCGCTAACGCTAAATTGGAGTACCTGTCCTTAATGTCAGCGGCTAACGTTTTGGTAGGTAATTCGTTCGTTATCGTAGGCAGCACCCATGCGTGTACGGCTAACGCGGGCTCGGACGCGAATCGCGGATGTACAGTACACTCAACACGGCCTTGTACATTGTTTACTGCAACTCCCGACAAACCACTTATCGGAGCTGTCCAGCGCGACCGTTTGAGACCTAATCTATCGGCACAGGCAGCCGTGATAGCACTAATTTGCGATGCACAATCGACCAGCGCCCGCATGGTCTGCCACGAGCCGGACCGATCGCGAACATGAACAATGGCGGTGCCTAACATCACAGCTGGCGATTGTTGCGGCGACGGCCGTTGTACAGATGCACAACATGACGCGGGTGCGGATACGGGTGACGGGGTTTCCGGTTTATCGTGCCGTTCTCCGGCGGGTACATGAAGTAGATAATGATGTCTACGCGAACACTCACTACTATTAATTTTTGACCTACATCTAGGCGCCCAATGATCGGCACTAAAACATACATAGCACAATTTATGTTCACGAGTCCAACGCGACCGCTCGTCAACAGGCCATGATTTAAACTTTGTGCACGCCGCTAGATTGTGAGACTCCGAACAACAGGGACAAACACTACCTGACTTAGCCGTGACCAGGGACGTTGGACGATAGCCCTGTGGCTTCCCGGACCGTTCTCCCCCCGTGCGAGACTGGCCAGTCGGTTTCCCAAATTTGGACGACGCGGCTGCAGAGGGGGTGCTTTTGTGCGAATCACCTGCAACTTCCAATACGGCCACCCGGGACCGGAGAAAATCTATTAACTGATTTGCAGTCGGGTAATCAGTCGAGCTACTAGCCTCGAACAAACGTCGGGTTACAATAGGCAGGCACCTAAAAGCTATTGAGAATAACATAAACGACCCTAAATCGTGTATTTTAAGCGCGTCTAATAACGCAATATTTCGATTAAAAGTACATATAAACTGGTTTAAATCCTGATAAGACTCTTGCGACATATTCGTCGCATTTAACAAATTGTCGACAAGTGACGTGGCGACTAGACGCGGACGATTGAAACGGTCTGTCAACGTAGACCACACCAGACGGTAATTATCGCCCGACAACGGTATACCCCGGACCGCTTCCGCCGCATCACCTTTTAAACTGCCTACGAGATAATACATTTTATCAATATCGGATAGATTGGGCCATTTGTTTAATAGTGTCGTAAAACTATCTCGAAACGTGATCCAGTCCCGGAGATCGCCATCGTACGTAGGTAACGGGATCTCGGGTAAGCGCGAGTACGATTTCCCTGGGTTATCAGCCGGTGTCTGGGTAACCTATAATTTATTATGAATATATGACATGTCAATCAAATCTGCGCCTTTCGGGATTACCTGATCTGTCATTGCCTTTGACGCCGTAATAAGCCCCCGAACCTCCGCGGGTAGGCCCACATCATAATCTGTCACTTCGTTTAATTTAACTAAACTGTTCAAGACCGATTCGTCCTCGAGCTTAAACTGGTTCCATAAACTATCTAAATCAGTTACGGCAACTAAAAATTGGGGAACTAAGTCGGGTTCGTTTTTGACGCATAACGCCATAGCATGGATTGCCCTAATGTTCGACACCACAGTAGTGCGTTTAATCAACGCGAGTGATTTAGCCCGAGTTTCACGCTCAGTTTCTTGCTCGCCGCCGGCCATTGTGACGGCTAATTTAATAAATGTTTATGTTACGTTTGCAGTTAATGCAATAATAAATGTCTAACACCTATAATAGGAGTTGTACGAATCTACCTAAGAACACCTTACCAGATCAGCACAAAATGCCACAACACAACGCTACCCAAACTACCACACTAAGGTCGGGAAAACCACGC
>NW_019101478.1:0-8471 GCF_001856785.1 Myzus persicae | reverse complement strand
TGCTCACGAGTGTGTCCGACGCCGTACACACAAAGCTAACATGACGATTCCGACGTTCGATTGGTGGTACGACACGCGTGTGATAAGTATTAACTAAAAAAATGTGAACATTATGTACACGCCAGTTATATAATATTGTACGTGTGATAACGCGTTGTAAAAATATAATACTCTTTGTTCAAAAAATGAACGTTTTACAATATATCTGAGTGCAGATGTATATAAATCATTTGACGCGCGTGTCACAGAATATGTGAAATATTGTTCTTCTTTAAGCGGGTCACTGCAGTTCTTGGGGTTAAAACGAATGCGAAAAAAAATAAAAAGAACAAAAACCGGACGTTTTCCACACGAAAATATTATTATTATGATGGCAAGACAATTCCTTGAAAGTTATATATTTAAAGTACTGTCAACCATAAATAAACAATTTCCAGAATATTGCAGTACAAAACGCCAACGACGCCGCCGCCGTGGTGTGCTACGCAGTCACCCTATATATATACATAATATTATTATAACTTCTGTGTACCGACGCACGTGATCCGAATAACTTCAAATAAAATACAATAATAATAATAATAATAATAATAATAATAATAACATCCCTTATCCGGACGGTTTATCGGTGACCGTTGCGCTTTACGTAACACAGTCCGTTTCACGCGCACACTGAGGTATAATAACAATCGTAATCGTAAAATTAAAAAAAAAAAAAACCTACCGTGTATATACATTATACACGCACCAAAAGCATTTCCAGTGAATTTATTCCGTCAGAACTCGATATTATACAGAAGATATCCACCCGAACCGTTTTGTTTGTACAGGTCGTCGAGTCAATGAGTGGATGTATAAAAAAGTAGAAAAAAACAATAAATAAAACTTTACGTTTGAAAACGTTATTGTTTGTTCTAACTTGTTTCATTAAGTGAAATGAAAGGAATATACCGCCGACGAAGAGAAAAACGGTTCATTTATTTGTTTTGTTTTGTTTTGTTTTGTTTTTTTTTTTTTGATCGACATAATAATATTAAAAATTATTTGCGTGTACAATGAGGCTAATTATTGAAAACAAATTTTATTCGTCTCTGGATTTTTTTATTATTATTTTTTTTTTCTCTGTTTGATGAAAATAATAATATGAAGTAAAAAAAATTATGACATGTAGCATTCAACAGTTTGAAATCCAAAACGATAAATGAATATAAATCTCGATTTGGAAATGTATATTTTGTGTCTTCATATCTATACTCAATGTTTATATAAATATTAGGCGTTATGCGTTTTACATATATTGTTTTAGTTAGATTAATCACTAAACATTTATTGCTTACTAATAATTCATACAGGTGTAATGAATCACGTTATAAATATTTATTTATAATAATATAATATTTATTTTATCCAATATTTTAACGATAGTGACATAATCGTACGTACTTAGTAAAATAAAATATAGGTTAAACATGGCACTTCATGCGAGTGGTAAATTCTCCAGTAAAAATGAAATGATTGAACCATAACTATGTCTTACAAACTAGTATTAAATCCATAACATTATTCGATAAAACTCACGTAATATCGGTGAAAATCGAAGCTTTGTTATGACTGCATTGTTCCGTACAGTGTCGAATCCAGATTTTTTTTCTGGTCCACTCTTTTTTATCAGCCATATGTTTTGGTATTATGAACTATATTATTATTCATTATAATTGTTAAAAAATACGATTAGATTTTACGATATAATTTAGAAATAATTACATAACAAATTGTATTGAACACGATTAAATAAGTATCAGGCAATCATAACGATAGGGTTTTAAATGCAATGACTACGTTTTCTTGACAGTTGTATTTGTCGGGAGGGGAGAATGAAATTTCAGTGCCCTACCACCCTATGGAGTTTATCTGTAGGTCAGTTCAAACACTGGCTTCGATCATATACACAGTCGTATACATACATCGTTTCTTACAAAATGTAGCTCACTTCATTTTTTTGTAGTCTTTTGAATAAGGTCTCTTGAATTAAAAGGCTCAGGAGAGAAGGGAGTCTCCAAATTAAAAAAAGCAACCAGTTTTAGAGCGTCTGTCACCAACATGAAATGATTCTAGATTATGTAAAGATAAAACAATCAGCAGACACAAATTAGAACTCAAACATAATATAAAAACAAGTTTATAATCATAAAATAATACACCTAATACAATATAAAATTGATAATCTCGTCACCAGAAAATGTCTAGTAAGTTTATCTCGGATTATTTTATTTAAATAAATATTTAATATTGTTTTTATTTATAAACAAGACGAACAAAGATAAATTTTAAACATATATTGTTACAATATGTATTTAATGTATAATGGACAACACTGAGTAGGCGTGGCTATCAGCCAGAGATTAAAATGTTTACCTTGAATTAAATATGTTATCTATTCCATAATTTTGTCATATTTATACATTTTATACTAAGTTTCCAGTGTGTCAAAAGTTTATAAATTCAGTCCATAGAGTTAAAGTTTGTTGGTAAAAAGTATTAGTTTTTTGGATGATTCTGATGAAGAGTCGGGAAGACCTAGTAATGCGTTTCGGATAATTGCATTAATTGTTGGAAGCGTATTTCGTTTTAACCAAATCGCAGACTCACGGCATATAAAGAGTCAGTAGGGTGGCTGTTAACCATTTTTTTTTATGGTGGAGGGAGAGGAAATATTTAGTGCCTCAATTAAAAATAATTATTTATAACTTATTATTACATTATACACGCACCAAAAGCATTTCCAGTGAATTTATTCCGTCAGACCTCCCCCCCCAAATCCCTCGACCCATATCACCGTTACACCGCGGTACGTAATAATAATAACAATGATAATAATATATAATACAATCGCGGAAAACGTACTATAATATATACTACAACGCGGCAATAACGGTCGTTTTTCTATTTTATATTATTATATATACAATATACTTACATTCTACACGATACTTACGCCGCCGCCGGTCGGAAAGGTTTAATTATTATTTTTTTTTTNCACTGCCCCATAAACACTCCACCACGAAAAGTACAATAATAACACTACAATATTATGAATGACTGTAGCAATGGGCGCTCCACAAACAGTGCATTATTATTGTATCATAATATAATATTATATCATCATAATAATACACATATTATAGGTGATCGATAAAAATGTCATTATATTACATTTTTTTTTGTTTTAACGTCAATGATTTTATAAATACTGCGAAATACTGGCTACTACACCGACTCGGAGCGAACAGGGAATTAACAAGACCGGTCGGCGCGGTTTTGCATGTAAAACGAATATAATTTGAATTTTGCAGTGCATTCTGGCAGTTTTTGTAATTAACTTTTGTTACTCGGTTTTAATCTATGAAATAAGTTATTCGCTTAATCTAATAACTTTTTTAACACTTGATAATTCATTTAAACTTAACTTATGGGGTACCGACAAAGAAATATGCGATTGTTATATAATACTAACGTGCGAACGCTTTGATTTACTCCGAGAAAAACTTACTAAATTCCAATTAAAATTTCCATTTGTTATTTTTACTCTTGTTGTTCGGCTCGAGACACACGTAAAAGATAGTTCCACAAAACTTTATCGGTAGTAAAGTAACTGAATACGTCGTATTAAAAATGCTCGAACAGTGTTTTCAAATCCAAACCGTCGCCAGTAAAAAGGGCTGAGAAAAAAATAACGTTTACAAAATGATGACACGGCTTTGGAATTGTATTTACGAAATCAATCGAGTTAAGTTACAAAATAAAAAAAACAGACATGACCAGAAATTCTATTGAGTATGATGAATTCTAATATAATGCTTGAACGAAAACAATGTATCGAGCTCACAAAATCCGCACCAGCGATGATAATATTTTATATAGTTGGAAATAGTTTCACTTTTAGTTTTTACATCATTCAAATAAATGTATTACGGTGAGACATAATATCTAAACACGAAATAAATTATCAATATATTATTTTACTTGAATTTTGGCCAAAAACAAAAGAGAAGAAAAAAATTCATCTCTCATAAATCACCACGTCCGCATACACAACGCAAAGTTTTATTTTATCTGTCCAATGTTTTTATTTTATGCTTGTATGAATATATTATTGTCGACCAATTCGTTTTTCGGTTTGTTATTTCAAAAATATTCCAAAATGTTTGGTTCAAATACACCAATCAATGATGATATTCCATCGACGATTCTGTAAGCTAAAACAGTCGATATTATTAATATAGCGTTTTCTCCAGCGGAAAACCATTATTTTATTACCATTATGATAATAATATTTTTTTTTCTTCGTATATTTTTTATTACAATTATTTTTTAAGTTTATTGTCTGTTTAATTTACTGCCATTTATATTCCATTCATTATAATTATTATTATCACTACCTCATCTATTTCAATACCATCACACTTCGTGGAAGAGTGTATAATATAGCAGGTAGTATATAATACAGTCATATCAAATTTTTTTTGGTCGTGTCTTTAAAATGTTAATATTTCCCGTCTTTATTTTTATTTCTTACGTAGAACGTGAATAATATAATATATATATAAATAAATCTAACGCGCTAATGGCTATGCTTTTGAAATCCGTATAATATTATGATCAATAAAAAACGGGTCGTTGTATAAATATTATAATAATATGTGACAATGTTCAATTGCATGAAGGTGTAATTTGTTTTATAAATTATATTCTAACGACGTCAGTATGGACTTTGGCAGTGGTTATTGCATGCGTTCATGTGTACCACGATACGAGTACCTACCCGCTATATATATATATATTATTATCATTAAATAATATTATACCTACTTCGGAGGAATACAAAAATTAATGCTTATTAAAAATTAACAACCATCGTGTGTGGCAAATGGCAATAGTATGGGAACCCACACGATTAGTCAAAGTCATATCATTATTATTATCATTTTATCATATTATTTTATTCAAACGTAATGAGGTGTATCTATGTGTATTTAAGCATAATATTATAAATATGAACGCACATGAGTGTTCGATGTTTAGCTTTAACAAGGCTAGGCACCCCAACAAGGTTGTACAACAATTATATAGGCGCATAACCTCTCAGAAAAGGTGTTTTTGTAACGACGTCGTGTCGTCGTTGCATAACGTATATAGTCGTTTGCAGAGCGATGTTGTTCATTCTCTTATAAAAAATATGAATAGATTTATTTGTTTTTATTAAATTTATAGTTATATCGTGTACTCTTCGCAATACCTCGAGACTAGGAACCTCGTACAAACTCTGCGAAATTTATCGATATCGAGCGACGAATAATGGTTTATTGGACCGATATAACTGTATTTGATATTTTAACGGTTCAGTGGTTGATTCAACGAAAAAAATATGAAAACAATTGTTTTTCACCCATTCGACGCTAATTACTGTGTATTTTGTACTTGAGTTAGAACCGAACAAAACAAAATTATTTCACATCTATATTATGCTTTTAAAACAAAAATTAAAAAACAGGGAAAATGCGTCCTATATCAACTAATTATAATTTTAAATAGTGTCACTTCTCGTTACATACAGTGCAAATATAATATAGGAGTGGGTATCGTATTGTTTGCTATATTATATTAATCTCGTAGTATTATGTATTGTGTACTAAAATATGCTATTAGAATAGTATGTACACAATATATGTTTTCCCAGAAACGAACACAAAAATATCAACCCAACTGGTATAATATTTTGTCATTTCGACGTGGCCGACTACAATAATGATTGCATAATATATAATAACACAATATGACATTGTGTACGCGTGAGCATTACCTAAAATTATATTACATACCTACCTAGGTCGAGCTAGGTATTATTTTAACAACCGGATGGGTTGTATCTTTATTATTATTATCATGACAATATGACGTGATCTCGAGCGTGTTTTATTGCGCGGGTGCAGCTAAAAGTCGGACTACGTTTCACGAGATTAAATGAAGTCGGGTGTTTAGGACTTGCGCCGCGTACAACTGTTACATTTTACGCAGGTAGGTGGATGAATAATAATAACGACATAATGTCTATACCTATCTATACCGACCATACCTACATATACATAGTAGTAGCACACAACACTGCGCACTGTTCGGCGGCACAATGGCCTTTTTCGTATTCACGATAACGTGCGATTAAAGATTAAATCGGCACGGTGGTCATCACAATATAAATTGATTCCATTCTACATCCGGGTTAATGTTTCCCCGGAGTGGATTTAATATTCAGAACGAGCCGCCGTTACTACGCGCCACTACACACTTCTCCCCGCACGCTGGTAACAATCTGACCGTTCGGAATTAACTTTTTTTCCTTCCCCTTTACACGAAGCACAGACACCCCCCCCCCCCGTGTCCGCTGCTTCCTATACATAATAATATAACCTCCGCGTCTCACTCTCCGGCTTTCGAGCGTTTGACCTTTTTGCCGCGCGTTGCGATTTTTCTTCTTTTATTTTTTAGCGACTGCGACGACAGGACAACAGCGCGGTTATAGGTAAAATAATATACTTCTACCTAGATACCTACTTACCCGCCGAGATCTTACAACGCGCACTAATGCAGCTTGGTATATCCTAACCGCGGTATACGTAGTTGTAGTATACAGCTCAGGGTACACTTGCTGCAACAATGGCATAGTACCTATGTCATCGTACCCTAAGAGCCGCCTGTGCCACATTATCCCCCCTTTTTTTAATTTAACAATTCGATATAAATGAAAGCACTTAAGATCTTACAATGATGTTTGTATTAATTGTTTATCTGTGCACCTGATCAACAGTGGAGGATTGTTTCTGATATAATTTTGGTTGTAGATAGTGGAAAAAATATACTTTATACTTTTGAAAGGTCAAATTTCAAAATTCTAATTTCTTTTCATATATTTTGAGGAAAATAAAAAAAACGGAAATACATAAACACAGTTTTTTGGATAGATATTTTAAGTTAAGATTTAACAAGCTTAGATATTTAAACGGAAAATAACAATTTTAGTTATTTCGTGGCGAGCCTTTTAAAAATATTGTTAAGACTGTAACCAAAGAATCTAAAAAAAATTGACTATACAGTGTTAAATAATAAATATAGCAATTATCAGCTGTTAAAATCAATCATTTATAATATTTATTTATTATTTATAGTTGCAATCCTTTGTACGTACAATTTTGGATCAACAGTGGTGTGCATGCTTGTAATTGCCCTGTATATTATAATAAAATATAATAATAGTGCCTATAATTATTTGTACATATAGTGTTAAAGAAACGGTGCGATACAAATATGAAAACCCCAATGTTCGATGAACTATAAACAATAACGGAAAGGTCAGTTTTAATTGTGTCACCGTAAAAAAAAAAAATATTATTTCCTTGTATCGACATTTGTATTATTATATATTATCTCATCTGCCGGACTGTGTTAGTATTGTATGGTATGGTATTGTATAGTAATAGTTTTTTTTTCATACATATTAATAAAAAAATGCTTACTCAAACTGTTAGCAGTTTTAATTTATGTCGCAGTGGTTAAATAAATACGTTATATTATATTATTGTAATATTTTATACGCATCTACATTATACATTCACTATGACGTTTGTAAATTTGAAATTATAATGATAATACAGCGTATTACTATACACGTAGGAAACAATAACAAATATTGTTAAAATGTCAATAATTGATATTATAATAAACTACAACGCCTTTTTAATTTTAAGAGGACGCGTTGGCAATAGTAACTTTTATAATATTATTAATTATTATTATTGAGACGGTATAATAACATAATACGACAGCACATGAGTTTTCTCAGTAGGATTCAATATTTTGAAAAAAAAAACTAAAAAACTAAAATATATTTATTTAAAAGCGATAAGATATTTTGCAGGCCTTGGTATGAACTGCACGCGAGGAATAACAAACTCTATCGGTTAGCTGATTACATACTCCAATGATACAGATCAAAAATTCTATATAGAAGTAATCATATGATATGCTATACATGGTATCATAATAATAATAATTGTAATAAGAATCGCGAAAAATCGAAATGTTCCTTTAATATTAACGATAGTCATGATATTATGACTATCACGCAGCGATTAAACTCTCCCAAACGTGTCGTGCGTACAGCGTTCCATAATGGTATATTATTATGTGCGTATTTACTATTTCCCAGACTGAAACGGAAAAGGTACCTATTTATTGAGCGTGAAAACAAAAAAAAATCCCAGACGTTTCCGTTTGAACGTTTTTAAAATGACAAAGAATACAGACCTTATAGTCGGCTGAAGCTAATTTGTAGTTTCTCTGCTCGCGCCGACCTCATAGAAAATAGCTGAACTCGTTTGATTTAAAGGCCTTCACGCGCCAATTCGCGTCGTCGTGTC
>NW_019101477.1:0-8541 GCF_001856785.1 Myzus persicae | reverse complement strand
TAAGATACATTTTTATTTTACAAATATGTATTACACAATAATATAAAATGTTTACAAATGTCTAGACTAAATAACAAGAGTTTCAATTTTAAAGTTGTGTTGTTCAGAAGATTAAATGAGTTTGTTTAATCCTGTCTCCTGGAAGAACACGAATGTGTTAGGTTATGACAGGACTGGTCCAAGTATGTCGTAAAT
Source organism: Myzus persicae (assembly GCF_001856785.1). Taxonomy (NCBI): domain Eukaryota; kingdom Metazoa; phylum Arthropoda; class Insecta; order Hemiptera; family Aphididae; genus Myzus; species Myzus persicae. The sequence continues at coordinate 8,346 of NW_019101477.1, read as the reverse complement.
TCACCGGATAAATGGTTGCGGTTCTTTGCATCGAGGTATGCAAAACATTCCGTGAGGATGTGTTTTATTGTGAGTTCGACCCCGCACGTTATACATGGGGGGGGGGGGCTGATCTCGATACATTAGGTGACCATCATGAGTTATTTTGGTGTGACCTATTCTTAGCCTGTTGATGATGAATATCTATGATATTGTGTTTATCGAAAGTATACTTCCTACATCCAAAGATTAATTTTATTTAGTATATCATATGTATTTAGTTTTATTTGTATACCTAGTAGTTATTTAACATTTTTTTCAATTACATATAACATGATAATACGAATAAAAACTTTTTTTACTATAATTTTTTTTATTAATTAATATCAGTTTTTATAACCACTTAATGTGGGAAAACAGGGCTGAAGGTCCTTAACGTACCCACATTAAGCGGAATCCACTGTATATATATTATATATATATATATATATATATATTGTCGTATACAAACAATACATATTGAAGGTGATCATCAATTAATTAAACGTTTTGAGAAGGCAAATAGGTTTTTCGAAAAATAAATAGTAAATTAACGAGGTTAAAAATATTATATTGAGCTGGACAAACACTGATATAAACTTATAGTGTGACACTGAATGCATTTTGTTACCTGCCGATTCAACATATTATTATGCAGAAAGTACCTAAATTGTAAATTACAAAAACTAAACAATATGGTATGAGTACCACAAGTACCCATAATGAATCAATTATTTAACTAATATAGTTAGTATAAAAAAATGTATATTTTACTTCAATGATTTAAACGACTGTAAACATATTATTTAGTTGAGTAATAATTAGATAATGAGACACGTCCATAGTTTGTTTGCCGAGAATATTGGTTAAAGCGAGAATAAACCGTTCGGGCTATAGTTTTACATAGTTATGATTGATAAATTGTTTACATTGGCAATTTAGTTTTCTTTGTATACCTAGTGAAAATGATGTATCTGAACTACATACTAGGTTTCTCGATCTCTTCACGTGTTAAAACAGTTTTTCTATAATACGATTTCGTAATTATTACACATCGATTGGAATCATGTTACTAGAGCATACTTTGAATTAATAAAATTAAATATTCCTATTGAAGATTTAAAATGTGTATGATTCTAATAATATATTTTTTTAAATGTCATTGAAATTGCCTATATATTAGACTTTTTACAATTTAGATTTTGTGGCGTCCTATTAAGACGAAATATATAAAATTGTCATTAGGTCATTTGAATTGACCAAATTACAATATATTATGAAAAATTGATACTTAGGTTTTGTAAATATTAAAAATAACTATTAAGAAAATATATATTTTTCGATGGTAAATAATATTATATAATTATATTAACACAAAAGTTATTAGTTTAAACTCTCATTAAAAATAATCTTTGTGTGTAATACCACTTTAGTTGGCTCACTCAAAATGTTGACAAATTAGTTTTAAGACTTAAAATATTATTCTTTGAAAAGTTACTTTTCTTAATTAAAGTATAATAATATTGACCTTTTCATAAGCAGATATCTGCGGGCTGCGGTTGAGTATACAAAATTCACTAGTAAACTTTTTACAAATAAAACTTTATGCTTAACTGAAAAAAAATTAGTAGTAAGACAATGCTAATAAAAGAAAAAGTATTTGCTGGTATATATATATATAAAATATACTTAAATGTTACGAAAAGATAAACGTTTAAGATATTATTTTAAATAGACGATAATAATCTAAACGGTCAGCCGGTAAAAAATGTGTTTAGTACTGTAATTAATGATAATATAATAATGATAAAATTCGATAGAGTTGATTTTGAGTCTACCTCGTTACTATGCAAATCGTTGTTACAGATGGGTTAAATTTGAATTCATTGCATCTGGCTCTTTTTCTAAGAAAACCTTAAATTATTTATATTCATTTTATGGTTATTTATTTATTTTATTTCTAAATTTCATAGACAATATTTTTAATATTTTTAAACTTATACGAGTCAATACTGACGTCATAATTAGAACTGCAGAGATTTAAAAATACAATTTTCTGACGATTGATTGATTTCTTCGCTATGGAAACAAATTACGTGGAACAATGATTTAAATTTTCAATAAGATGAAACAGACGAGAACTAAATGAATTTTAAATCACAGAATAATTCAATGAATTAATCGAATTCTTAGTAACTATGCCATCAAACTTAATGATAGAATCAAATGTTCTTAAACAACATGTAAAAAAAAAATAGTTATTGGATGATAACTATAGATTTCGACTTTCAAGTGAACCTCCTGTCCTCGACGTTGAGTAGGTCACTGTTTTAATTTATGCGTTACAATTTTGAATTCATTGATTCAGCTTGATCAACGATCGCCTAATGACTTGTAGCAAGGTTGGACTACATCTCAGTGATATCGTTAATTTAAGGTTTACCTTTCGATTTATCCCGGTGAAACCATTATTATTCGGTCTTGGACCTTTTTATTAATTACTTTTTAAAATTAAGTACACTTTAACAAAACACTCTTACAGCTATGGCAACGAACATTATTATTTGTACTGATGCAATTCGTTATTTCATATGTAATACTTACAAAATAATAAACCACTAAATAGTTCAAAAATTAAATCTAATTCGATACAGGAGATCGAGTGAGACTGAACCCCTCTCTCTCTCTCTCTCTCTCTCTCTCTCTCTCTCTCTCTCCGTAGTTGCCCTCTGTTATAGTACATATTCACAACATTTTACTTATCACACAGCATAAAATGCAAATTAACCGAAAGCCACGTTAATAAAATAATATAACCAATTGATATTAAAATAATTACCTATATGCTAATTTATGTTAAACTATAGGGATGATAATGTATTACCTATGCAATTTAAATAGTTTGATTTACCAATATACCTACTTGCGCAGCTCGCTATTGTATTGGACGACATATGCGTCACTGGCACAGTAAGGAGCTTAAAAAATACCTACCCTGAAGTGGCGGTCGTGTGGGTTTTCATTTAACAATAATAAAGAACAAAAAAAAAATACAAAACGTTTATTTTATACTGCGATTACGATGCATTATGTTATTACAATAATATAATGTGAGCTCAGTGCTCTAGTGGAAAACAAACTCTGCGACCCACCTTGTAAATACACAATAGTATACTGGACCCGTAGACTGTTTATTATTATAGTTCATCTCGATATTAATCGAACTCAATTCACACAATTTTGGTGCCGTTCGAAAATTTTCAGCTCATACAAATCTGGTTTTTTATTATTACGTTTAAAATAGCACGTTGGTTGAAATATCGCGAGCACGTAATATTATGTTATGAGTCAAACATGGCGGCATAACATATTACATTATTGTAATGTGTACCTAACTGGCGGACAGTCTTGTATTTAAATAATTATGTATACCTATGCAGTATTTAGAACATTTTTGAAATTGAGTATTCGAAAGTTATTTAAAATATTGTGTTGCACGTATTTGTATTTCAAAATCAAATACTTTTCAATATTGTTTTTTGATAGCCATTATATTATTTTATTTATATTTAAAAAAATCAAATTATTCAACATTTCGTTCATTTATTTTGTACTTTATTAATAATCATTTATTGATACATTAAGAATTAAAATATAATAATAATTTACATTTTTTTAATTTTAATTGTTCAGTACAAAACTATGTATGTTGACAAAGCTTCTATGATGCAAATAATAATATGTAACAGAAAAATTTTAAATTATAATTACAAGATTAATTTTCTTACGTACTTGTGCAATTAAATAGGTTACATTAAAAAAGTAACTAAAAAGTAATTGAATACGACATGTATACCAAGTACTTATAAAATATAAACAAATTATTTATATTTTTTCTTAAAATTATTTGAAATTGAATCACTGCTGCCGAAACGCAGTCATTAATTGAGTACTTACACTAGTCCTTTAATAGATGACAACTATTTGAGGACAATTTAAAAAATATACCTTCACAACGCTTATAAACTTGTTAAAATAAATGAGTAATACTTTACTGAAAGTTATCGTAGTATGTGAAAATTTTTTTCCCATATTAACAATGCAGTGAAACCTCCCGTAACGGACACCTAAAAATTCCAAACTTTTTTTGGGGAACACACTGCATTTGTTCTCACAATTACACCGTCATCCGAATAGCGGACACCTCCGAAAGGCGTACGAAATTTCGTCAACCAAGAGCGTCCGGTATTTAGAGGTTCCCCTGTATTTTTTTTGCAGTTATTGTGACTAATTTTCTGAAAAATCACGGTTCACCATCGACGAATGTTTAGGTAATCGTAGAGTCTGTGTCAAACAATAACTTTAACTACGTTTAAGACTAATCACTATCAAGTCGGCCAATAACACTGCAAAAGTATCACATTTTTTTCCCGTAATTTTTTCTGCACAGCAAAATGTACCGATTCGCTGTAACTGCAGGCAGACGCCAGGCACACAGTGTCATAATTTATTATTCTAGTTGATACTCCTGGCAACACGTCATGATGGACGTGCAGCCGTTTACTTTAATCCTCGACTGTTTGATCATTCCACCGCTGAACTGCATTGACCGCAGATTATTGTTACAATTGCAATTATGTATTCAGTTCTGGTAACAGTCTAGCTACCTATGATTAATTGCCACTGGATTCAGCTCCGTACGTATACGTATACGATATACCTATTATAGTATGCGCGTAAACATTAAATAATATGCATCATTTAATAGGAAAGCAATACACATATTAATGGCAATATTGAATAGACGCAATTTAAATATTTGATCTAACGTACTTTTTAAATGAGAAGAAAACTGGGCAGTCTTACACAGTCGTCACAGTATTTACTACGGGTAGTAGATGCTCGATTTTATAGATGGATGACACATGCCTACACCTGTTGTGTTAATCGATGAAATAAAATAATTGAAAAGTATGAATTGCGTAATGTATGTCATGAAATAGATAATAATAAGATTCTCTCCCCCCCCCTTGCGATGAACGTAAATCTTGACTGTCAGTAGGAATAGATAGTCATTGTTGGTGGGGATTATGCGGGCTATGACAGACGCACGGGACTGTCACGAAATTCAAACCGTAGTGTTGTTCTAAATTTATAATTCATTTAACATTGTCAAATAAAAAGAAAGTTTTCTTCAAGTCCTATTCTGTTGTTGAGTGTTGCATAGTAACCTCACTGTTAATAGTAAATAGTTAACATAACATAATAAATAATAATGCATACCTATTATTGTTCATACATTTTAGTTAAAATTACTAATTAGTAATCATTACCTGTATAATATTATTTATTATGGGTTAGTATAAAAGTATCTAATGAAACTGGTCATTATAATATTAATACATTATCGATATTCTCACTTGAACTCAATACCTTTTTTTTTTTTCGTGGTATCGAGAACCAGAGGGAGGACTGCGTTAGCATTACTTCCCCTCCGGCTCCCATCGTTTATTGTTATAGAAATCAGCATACAGCAATTTGATAACAATAAATGCAACTTATATGTATTTAATGCCCTCGCGACCTGGCGACCTTCCTTAGCGGCAAGCGCTTGTCTAGTATGCGTCGACAAGGGAGCGAGCTCGGAGAGCTTACATAAAAAAAAAAAAAGTACATTATATGTTTGCAACATGCTGTGTCGTGGAAGTCGGTCTTCTCGACCCGGCTTGACTAGCCCGCCGGTCTCGAGTTGCGTTCGTCAGTCCATCCTCTCCACGGCTTGGCGAAGTCTTTCCTCCTGTTCCTAGGTGGTGAGAATGGCTTCCACCATTCTGTAGAAAAGACCGAAGGTTTCTTCCGCCTCCTGAAGAACGGCGCTTCTTTCCTCGTTGTCTGGAGAAAGATCGTCAAAGGCCGGGCCGCAGACTATGTTGTGGAGGTCCTCGGGACGCGGAGGATGACCAACACGGGTGGTGAGGGGTTCTCTGTGACCGCTCCAGTACGCGCAGTCCAGCAGGGTGTGACGAGCAGAGTCGGATATGCAGTCGCAGTGGAAGCATTGCGCCCTGGGAGCCCTGCCCATCCGGTGTAGGTACTTTTGAAAGCAGCCGTGTCCGGACAGTGCCTGTGTCAATTGAACTCAATACCTCCTGGCCAGTGTTTCCGTATTATACTTATTAATGATAAAAAAAAAAAAGGTTTTCCTAGTTTTCTTAAAATTGAGGTGGTCAGCGACCTATAAAATATTATCAAAGTGGTCCGTGATGGTAAAAAGGTTGGGAAACACTGCTCTAGGCACATATTTTTTTTCAGTGGGTAACTGAATTTCTGAACCCTAATATCAATGGATAAACTTGTTGTATCCACTTTAATATATTATGAAAACTATATAAAACGTCTAAATACAATATATCATATATTTTGAGGGGCAAAGATTCACATCAATACTGTTATGCTCAATCCTACTTTAAACTACAGAAATGCATTTTGTACACTTTCATTATTGGGTAACACAATTGGGTCTTAATTTTATGAACAACGATATTTTATTCTTCATTAAAAATGAAATATTTTTATATTGAGCCCGTGACATATTATTTTATTATCAGAGTTGCTCTCCGCCTCATTGCATCGTAAGAGCACATCAATGTATTATTTTAAAACACTTCGTTTGCATTTTCTCCTGATTCACATAAAGTGATGATTTTCATATCTTATCTTTTTAGTTTTGTTCAGTAGAATAACAGTTGAATATACGACAATTTTATTTCAGTCTAAATTGCAAATCGAAATTAAAATACATACTTTCTTTATTGCGTTTAAATAATTTCTGTATAAAAAAAGGTTATTTTCAGTAATATTGTGTTAATGTTTGACAAGCCACGTTATGATTAAAATATTAAACATAGGTTATTTGACGACCATAAATTGGTCGTAAAAGTATAAGGAATTTGTATACAGACGTAAATATTTAATTTAACATATTTTGCTTAATTAAAAAATTATTTTATACCACAGCTAGTCTTTTACTAATACACGGTTGGTGGTTAGGATTTGTATGTCAAGTAGTCATAATATAATTTATGTACACTGGGAGAAAATTGTACGCGTTTTAAGTTTAAATTTTCGTGAAATTGTTTATTTTCGTAAATAATTATTGTATAAAAGTACGTATTGTGTAAAAATCTTAAAGCGTACTTCTTTTATTTTTTATTTTAATACACTTGGTCAAAACCATTTTACTGAAAGTGTAGGTTTTATTACTGGAAATTTACAAAAATATAATAAATACAACAAAAAATGAATTTCAGATTAATGTGTTTTTTATTATAATCACTATACATTATTATATTATGTATTAGTTGTAACTTGAACTACGTTTCCCGCTAAATATGTAGATGATATTTTTAGATTCTGATGAACCTATCGATGTTAAAATTTAATTTATTATTATCTTCGTTTTACGTTTAGTTGGCGAAATTGTATTTTAAAGACTAAGAGATTCACGTACATATTATATACGATAATATGATATAAGTTATAGACTTACTATTCTGGTTTCGCTCTGTTATTTTTAAAATTTCCCGGTCGATCCATATTTTCATAAGCCAATCTAACATTTGTTTATTGTTATTTAAAAGAAAAATCTAATCAGATCACGTCGATTGTCTTATAGGTAAGACGATTTCATAATATTGATTGATTTTTATCCTTTAGCTGACCGACGACCATCGACAGTCTCATAATTTTTCCTTTCTTTCTTTCTTTCCTCTGTGGGTTGTTTTGACTTCGTTTTCTTTTCTCCTCTTCTCACACTAATTAACTTGAGGGTTCCTGTTCGATGCACCCTCAATTATACTTCTATATATTTCATTCATACGTTGCACAACAAATTATTTTTAAAAAACTGAGCCTATAGCCTGTATGACGAGGTTAGCCAACGATGATCTATGATTTCATCTCAATAAATATTTAAGATTTTGTTCATTACCATACTTTTTGTTTCTTGTTAAATCTTAACATCGACGACAATGGAAATTAGTTACAATTTACATAGCATTCAAACATTTTTTTTGAGATTGGTTTTTTTTTAAAAACATTAAGATTTGTGTAATTGTGTAGTAGTAGTGTCAGCGTCAGGTCTGAGTGTTGCGTCTAATGAGTTTGGCATGTTAAACATAATTGTACTATAATATTCTATGTTATTATTGTACCGTTTTTGTGCCCCTTGAGCTAACGCCCTTTTGCGTTTAATATAATATAAACAATAATAATACGAAAGACCAATATCAAATAGGTTCGGGATACGATAACACAAAGACGTTCTAT
>NW_019101476.1:0-8683 GCF_001856785.1 Myzus persicae | reverse complement strand
ACTAAATTTCTTTCAACATCCAAATTAAATGGAGCAGAAGAGCTCTGGCCAACTTCAATAATTTCAGGATATACATTTTTTGACTGAAATTTTAAAAACAAGATTAGGTACTAACTGTATAAACTGGGTAGGTATGTAATTGTAGCATAATTTGTATAGATACTTGTACATAAGTAATTTATTTAACACTGTTAAACACTCACATGTTTCACTCTTGATATCTTGATATGAGGAACAGCGTTTTTTGATAATCTTCTAGTGTTTTTATGAACAATAATCAGAGATGCATCAAAATGATTTGAACATAATAGACTATGCTTATTAATGTTATCCACGGTTAAACCATTTTGAATGACAAAATTTAACCATTTTTCCCTGACTTTCTGATCAGTAGGGAACCTAAACATTTCACATTTTTATTTTTTATTATCTACTAAAATAAAATATAATAACACTACACTCACTTATGGAAAGTAATATCCAGGAACTTTGTAGACGGAGTTCTAGCTCGATTGCATACTCAACAACTCGGCATTTTGTATGAGATAAAATAAATTCAAAGGGCAAAATAAGCAAAGGAGACACAACTTACAATTCACAAAATTTCAAAAAACAACATTATAAAAATTGTGATTTATGATTAAGCAATATTGTACAGAAAATATCAAATATGCCCGATGCCGAATGGTTATCACTTAGTATCGAATAGCTATCAATGTTTGTTGTAGTACAACGCGATCTAGCGGAACAAAGTTTTTTTAATAGACTCCTTTTCAGGGGCAATGACCGATGGTTTGGCTTCAATTTTGTTACACGGCTGTGATAGGGAACGCCACCTCTATCTTACTCTATGATACATATATACCAAATATATATGTTACGGGCAAAGTGGAAAATTCGGACAATGTAAATTGTGAAGTATTTATACAAATAATCTGCATAATATTATTATACCTAATCAATGATATTATATACTAATTTAATTATACTCGATTATATGGTATATAAGAGTATTACAATTTTTTTTTAATTCATTAAATTTTAAATGTATTTAAAGGTAATGAAATAAAATATTATGTGCATAATGTTCAGTTATATGATATTATATATGAAGTTAATTTGTCAATTGGACATGAAAGTAGAAATAGAATGGAACACGAAATTCATAAAAAGTACAAAAATATAACAAGAGATGTAATAATGTTATACTTAAATAATTGCGAATTGTGTAAAAAGAAGGGAAGTACAGCTAAAAAAGGGTTGGTTGTAAAACCAATCATATCTTCTGAAATGAATTCTCGCTATAAAATTGACTTGATCGACATGCAAGCACAATCAGATGGCGATTATAAGTTCATATTATTTTATCAGGATCATCTAACAAAATATATTATGCAGATTATTTGTATAAATACTTCACAATTTACATTGCCCAATATACCTCGGACATTGTATAAAATGCCCGGTCACTGTATACAATGCCCGGGCATTGTATACATTGTCCAAATTTTCCACTTTTCCCGTAACATATATACTAAACAATTTTTAATTCGGAAAGAACCCGTATTAGGCAAATCCTGCGTTCTCAACAATAAGAAACCCACCTTTTCCAGTAGGGATTTTTGGACTCACCATATTTGTGTCATGTTGCCATTGTGACACTCCGCGAATGATTTTGATTGACCAATGTTTCGTCAGGATATACTATCGGCTTATGATCTTTATTTTTGTAAAAATGTACATTTAAGCGACACTATGTCATTACCCCCCATTAAAAAGTACGATCGTCTCTAGACTTTTTATATGAAAATTTAAAATTTCTTATAGTGTTTGAATTGATATTATTTTTCAAGAGTAATTTATTTTGCTCTCGACAAAATAAGTATTAATTGTGATGTATGATAGTGTCATAAAATTCATGTACTTTCCTAACTACATCACTAGCAAAATCATAAAACTCCGATATAAGGTTTGAGATCTTGCATAACTGCCGTAGAGATGAAAAAAAAAGTGCCTGCCTCAGGTATTTCATCGACTCAAATTCATTTGATTCGGATAGTTAAAAAAAAAAAAACATTACCAACTATTTTCTTACTTCGGCTATGGAGATAAATTTGTTAAATTTAGAGATCATGATCTTTAAACAACATTTATATTTATATATATATATAAGTTTTGAAACGAGTATTTGTAACGTATTACAAAGGACAGCCGATGTGTACACAGTAACACTGAACACACTCTATTACACAGAACAGTAAAAAACTTGTTCGACCTTTCTGTTGATAACAATATATGCCGCGTTACGAGTTCATCTGGCAGTGATGATCGCAACCGGTCATTCCCTAATGTTGGTGACCCTGCCGTCGTAACTGTTACCCCGGTCTGGGTAATGATGCGGGAGATGCCGCCGTCGGCGTTGCTTCGCGCCCCGGTGCTTGCGCGTACCGGCTCGTTTTGGTACCTGTGTTGTTCGCTCGCAACTGCCCGTTGCTCCACGTGTTTTCGATCCGTCATAGCATAAATGCCGTTTTGACTGTGTCGTTCGCTCGCAACTGTCCGTTGCTCCACGTGTTTCGATCCGTCATAGCATTTATGCCGTTTTGACTGGCTGTTCGCTCGCAACTGCCCGTTGCTCCACGTGTTTCGGTCCGTCATAGCATATATGCCGTTTTGAATGTGTTGTTCGCTCTCAACGTCCGTTGCTCCACACCGCATATCCGCACAGCAGCTCCGCCACCTCACACACACGTGTTTTTAAACACATTTTGGGACAAAGGTGATTTTAGTTGTGAATTGTGATTTTCATCATAGACGGCGCAGCCCGCAGAATACAAAATCCAACGTCGTCGTCATCAGCTGCTCCGCGCAAGACTTCCTCACCAGAGCGTTGATCCCCGCCCCTTACTGTCCCCCATTGTATCAAACCAATATATGTATATTTCTATTGTTAATCATAATAATATATGTATGTTTTTTATTGCTCAACATTGTAATAGTATTGTGTCCCCTCCCATAAGTCCTGAGAACTCAGCGTCCAGCGTACGCCCTAGGTAAGGCCCGTTGGCGCAACAAAACTTGATGCCACAAGCAAGTACAACAACTATACACACAACAATTCTCTATATTATACAGTATACTCCTTTTTATACTTATAAACGTGAAATGTAGTTCGCAGAAGAGACAAACATTAGAAATTGAACAATAGCGTCTAATCAATAGTTACGTCCGACCGACCATGCTCGCAATTGGTAGTATTTGGTATTTCTAATTATAAGCTCGAACTTTGAACGGATATATCGGGAATGTCATTAAAGCCTTATCTGCATAAATGTTGTGAATTCTTCAGTACTGTGTGGCAAATCACCATGAATGGTTATAGTGTTGAACAACGTGTGCGTATAGTTAAATTTTACTATCAAAATCAGTGCTTTGTTAGAGTAACTTTCCGCGCATTACGTGATTTTTATCCTCGACACAACCGTTCTGCTGAGTCGACCATTCGACGTTTGGTAGCCAAATTCGAATCAACCGGTTCAATAAATCATCAGCCAACACCCATACGTCGACGAAATGCAAGGTCCACTGAGAACATCGCTGCTGTGTGTGATAGTGTACGGGGAAATCCAAGGCAGTCAATTTCTCGTCGTTCACAAGACCTTGGCCTTTCTGCGACTTCAACTTGGCGAATTTTGCGTCGAAATTTGGGTCTGCACCTGTATAAAATCCAACTAACACAGGAACTTAAAGTGACCGACCATACACAACACCGTGTATTCGCTTATTGGGCTCAGGGGCAGTTGGAAGTTGACCCAAATTTCGCTAAAAAAATCATCTTTAGCGACGAGGCCCTTTTTGGATGAATGGATACGTCAACAAACAAAATTGTCGGATTTGGGACGATACCAATCCTCACGAGATACACCAGAACAAAATGCATCCCAAGGAAGCCACTGTTTGGTGCGGATTTTGGTCTGGCGGAATAATTGGTTATTACTTCTTTCAAAACGAATCAGGCGGTGCCATAACTGTCAACGGCGAGCGCTACAGATCAATGATCAGCAACTTCTTGTGGCCTAAGCTGGATGATATGGATACTGAGGACATGTGGTTCCAACAGGACGGTGCTACGTGTCACACAGCGCGTGCAACAATGGACATTCTGCGTGAACGATTTGAGGGCATGGTGATATCGCGCAACGGCGACATAAACTGGCCTCCAAGATCGTGCGATTTAACACCCTTAGACTTTTTTCTTTGGGGCTATCTTAAATCACAGGTCTATGCAAATTAACCGCAAACAATTGATGCCTTCAAAGTCAACATAACCAACGCCATCCAGCAAATTCAACCAGATTTATGCAACAAAGTAGAAGAAAATTGGACCTCCCAAATACGTGCCACCAAGCAAAGCGGTGGTGGACATTTAAACAATGTTATATACCATACATAATTGCCATATAACGCTCTTTGAAATAAAAAAAAAATTGCGTGGATATCTCACACAAAACTAGTTTTTTTTACATTGAAAAATCGAGCTTTCTTATTGAAATACCCGTTAGTATATATCTACTCGATAAGTGAGGTTCGAAGGTGACGAAGGCTAGACGCCAGTTTTGGTGAAGAGTCTGCATTTAATAACATTAAACCCAACTAACTTACTTGAATAGGCCTTAAAAGCTTATTTTACGGTTTGTTGGGGATATTTTACATTCTTGGCAGACTTTCTATTTAAAGATTTACTATTCTTCAAACGAAAGCGGTTTTTTATGTGTTAAATTTCTTAAAGTTTTAATTATATGTACTTAAGAACTAGCTGAGATATGATACTTATTCAACCAGCATTCATCTGGTTGGTCAATTGTGAAACTAAAATTATTTATCATTCTTTCTTCCGTCACCGAAATGAAGTTAAAGTAAAATTCAGATAGCTCAAAATTAAGAGGAATATGGCATGGGTCGATCTAGATTTTGGAAATACAGTTTTGCATCAAAATTATGGTATTTAATTATGGGTTATTTGATTAAAAAATTATTAATTTTTATACTTCACCTATAATGTACTCAAACGTTTTTCCACAAATAACTTCTACTTCTATGTTCATTTAAATTTAGTGGACAATATAAATCCAAAAATTTACAATTTTCAAACAAATTTTATCATCAACTACCACAATAGAAGTTTTTATTTCTTTACAGGAAATAGTTCTGATATTCTTTTTATTCTTCTCTTCCCCTGATTTTGAAGACTTTCCCAGGTTTCCCAATGTTTAAGAAAAATCAGTCTATAAGTAACTTCCAACATTTTTTATAAAATAAAAAAGGACACCAATATGTTTGCACCTTTTACTTGAACCTACAGCACAATAGCACAATGCTTTCTTAATTGCTTTAATTTCATCAAGCTAGTAACAAAACAGGAAATACATTTAAACAGGATAATTATGTGTTGACATTTCCCAATTTTTATATAGGCTAAATAAGTGATGATATAGGTATATCAATTGTTTTATTTTTGTAAGCCATTGACGTAACAGATGTTAGTCAAATAACATATCCAGAAATAAAATTTAAGTATCGGCGAATTTAATTTCCTAAACATTTATGACATGGTTGCTTCTAACAAGTTCAAAGCTTTATTATTGTTAAATTTAATACTTGAGTAAATAGTTTCAAAATAATAGTTTAAAATTAAATCACTCATTTTAAAATTTGTATGTAATAAATTACATGACGTGGTGTTAACATTTTTTACCGGAAACTTTTATCTTAGAAGTTATAGCCCTTTCAATTGTATGGTTATATGGCAAATAGTCGAGTGCCGCTCATCACATACCACAACAGTCACCAACGTGCGTAATAATAGTTTTATCAATCACTTCATTATGAATACTATGAAATAAATTCAATAATACTATAAGGTTATACAATATTTATTACTAGTACAAATTTATATCTCTTGATTATCATCATCACTGAATGACTCATTTTCACTTTATAACTCCTCAAATTCCTCCATCTCAGGATGATCAACTTTTGTTGCATCATAGATAGATCCAGCCACCTAAAAAAAATTCGGACGCACCGTAGTTCCGCATGAATACAAATATTTTGTGAATCCGTAACTACGCTTGCACCGTATCTCCGCACGGTCGAAAACACGAACGCACCGTTACTCCGCATTCTAAAAATATCTTAAACACCTAAAGTCCACATGTCATAAAACTGATATAATAGTAAAGTAATAAAGTAATTTATTTATTTTACTTCCGCAAATCTAAATACCTATTGTAGTTTTCATTACAAATTTATTAGCTTTGCAGACAGACTCTTATATTATACGAATAAATTTTGCCAATAATAATGAAAGTAGGATAATTAGAATACAACAAAAAAATAATTTACAATTTATAAATAAAAAAATACAATTATATAACGACAACCAAATTGATAGATATAATTTTGTAAAGAGTTTGAATTCAGTTAATGCAATACATTAGATATTTTATATTTTATTTTATTTTATTATATTTTACCGATGACGACAATGTTTGTTGCAAATTGTCTTTATTATTATTATTAGGTATACTATGTTTAGATTAGGCTGTTTAAGCTTAAGAGTTTAAAAAAAAATTGACTGTTTTATAGTTTTTTAGATATAATTTCCAAAATAATGATTAGCGAGAATTTTCGAATCAGACTTTTGTGTTTAGTGCTTAAAAACACATATATTGTTGGGGAAAAAATCGAAAAAATCGGGTGGGAACTAAATTTATTAAAATATCAGCATTTAGTGAAACTGTTACTCTTCGAATTGTGGTTTCTCCGGTACCATGTCCACCTGTGACATGTATAAAACTGTAAACATATTATGTAAATAATTTTCTACTAATAAGTATTTATTAAACAATATATTGATGATTTTAACGATTTACCCTGGTAAATGGCATATAATTTTGCCAACTAAAAATTAATATAAAATTGTATATTCAATTTTACGGTAAGGAAAATATTTGTGCTCAGCACGTATAAGTGCTTTTATGTTAAATGACAATGCTTCTGTAAATAATTGGTTCAGTATTTAACTATT
The DNA here is from genome assembly GCF_001856785.1 of Myzus persicae. Taxonomy (NCBI): domain Eukaryota; kingdom Metazoa; phylum Arthropoda; class Insecta; order Hemiptera; family Aphididae; genus Myzus; species Myzus persicae. The sequence continues at coordinate 1,593 of NW_019101476.1, read as the reverse complement.
ATTTAAATAGTTAAGATAAAAAAAAAAAAATCTTTAATTTGATTCATTAAATCTTTTATAGTCTTGTAATATATTATATTATGTATAACTTATATAATATGTGTTATAGCACGGCCAGCGAAAAGTGAGCCGTGACAGTAAGTGGTGCATTTAAGAATGATCGCAAATAATTTTGGATGCCCTGATGAAATTCCGCCACCAGGAGCACTGGTATCGCGGCTCACTTTTCGCTGGCCGTACTTTACTACTATAGTGTATTCAAACTTCAAAGTGTATTGATACGCATGACAAAATAAACAGGTATGACAGCAACTTTGTGATACGCATAAAATGGCTGCCACTTTGCTCCTTATCAGTACGTTTGTTATCATTCACAATTTAAACTCAAATTTAATTTAATTTAAATTATTGACAAAAAATAACTAATAAGTATATTATTTCATTAAACAATAAAAAACCATGACAAAATAAACATGTAAAAACATTTTATAACATGGGTGTGAACACATAAAATATACTTAATTCAATTTTTAGTTGGTAAATTTTTGTATTTTTCGTTTATCTTTTTTTTTAAACTGTTGGTCCATAATTTTCTTGTTCAGATTATTTAATCTTATATAAGTTCGAGTTCGAATTAAACATTGAATAACCTCTTCTGGTATTCCTAAATGTTCAATATGTGGTTTTACAGTGTTCATTAATTTTTTAAAAATGTTTGGCTCATTGGATAAATTATTCTGGTGAATTTGTTTAAAATATTTTTCAAATATTTTTACAGCTTTAAATAAATCGTCCGACGGAATCTTCAAGCTGCCTTTAGACATATATTTGGTCCAATTGTTTAAATTGCCATCATGTGTGCCTATTTACTGTGGAAACTTTTCAGAATACCTATTTGCTATATAACCAGTTACATATTGTGCACAATTCTCCTCAATGCTGTCAAATGGTTCTTCAATGGCTAGCTAAAATACATAGATAAGTGGTAATTATTAAAACCTTCTTTGTTCCATTATTATTTATATTAATATATGTATAATTAGGTACTTCAAACTGTTCTAAAATATCCAAATATGTTTCTGGAACTACTATTTGTCGAACTCCAACAGCAGATTCCAGATTGGCTACATCATCAATGACAACTGTTTGGTCATTTTCATCAAGATTAGAATCGGTTATGATTGTTCGTGTTAAGCAGTCGTTTTCTTCTAACAAGTTTGTTTCAATGCTCTGTTCAGTGTTTGTATTGTTTGTGAACACAACATTCGAATGCTTTCCCAGAATAAACCATCTTAAGCTGAAGCAATTAAAAATTAAATAATTAATGTTAACTCTATACATTTTCAATAATATAAAATTATATAAATACAACATACCAATGTTTAAAGTCTAGGGCAGTTATATTTGAACTTGCACTTCCTGCCATACCTTTTAAAAAGCTATATAAATTTTCCACTGTATCACTATTCACTTTTCGGGTTAAAATATAAGAAATTCCGTGTAATTCTTTTAAATCAACCAACAAATTCTTTAAAGATATATTACATATCAAAATTCCTTAAAAAATTGTGATTTATATTATATTCAGATGAA
>NW_019101475.1:0-8539 GCF_001856785.1 Myzus persicae | reverse complement strand
AAATTCGGCGGCCAGTGATAATATAATTTGTTGTTTATTCCATGCCAAGCCGATATATTTTTCATCCATGATAGTAGTGATATAAACCGTTTTTTTTTACTGTCTGGTATTTTTATAGTTTCAACTACTCAGTCTCCGCAATCGGTACCCACTTTCAGCTAACGCGGGGGGTCTGGGGGGTCTCCCCCAGCGACGCTCGTATGAGTATAAAACACTATTGAAATTTATAAGATTTATAAGCCTGTCGTGTTTAGCTGTATAACTGTATAAACTATACATTATTCCTAATACTTATACTTCAGAATACTTCCTACTAATTAATAGTTATTCTTGATTTTAACTTTTAAGGAAACCAAAAATCCAGATATCATAAAATAAGACGGAATAAAAGCAGCTCTATTAGCACCGCTCCACGAGATTCCGTCAATATCGAACTTGTATTCTAGTATCATAATAATATGCGAGATACTTTAAAATTAGTTCTGAATTTTGACACATGGGCGCTAGTAGTTAATTATTTACAGCTGTTTTATATAGTAACTTTGTAAATTAATCCGAAAGCCGTTTATTATAGGACGATGTGCAACCTGTATATCTTTAATCGTGTGATAGACACATACACGATTAAAAATAGTACTATCTTAAGAAAGAACAACTATCTTATCTTATATTATCTATGAGAATAATATTTTATCAACATCTAATTTCCAAATTAATAATTTTAGGATTATGATCCAAGATTCACAAAAAAAAAAAAATATATAGAAAGGCATATAGCCAAAATATTAAATAAAAAGTGAAAAAAGTGATCATATTTGAACGTAGGTCTGTAAAATTGACTAAAAGTGACTTAAACCAGAAAAAAGTTACTTTTAGTGATTTCAGTGACTCACTAGCAGTACCGCCAACTCTCTGTTTCGTCTAAATGGATAAGGTTAGACAATTTTGAAATTTTTCTTTTTCCATTTTCTTTAGTAGTACTCTGTTTAGACTTGGTGTCAAAATCAAGCACACGAGTGCACTTTTCTAATATTGTACTTAATTTGTTTGTGTGCATTCGTCACACGCTGTCTCATAACTCATAAGTCTTAAAAACCGGCCGCATTTAAACCTACGGTCGCCTTCTAGTATATCTTGTTTGACTGTTTTAAACCTAGATTCAACGGTAGCATTACTCTGGCGGATTTCAATGCTATTTCTGACTTTATAATTCATAATAGGTGTTCACAGTGCTAAGAAAGGTACACACTTAACTATAAACTCGTGTAAATATGATTCATCATAATATTCATTAATGCTTATATTTTCAATATTTTCAGCACAATTTAAGACTTCAAATTTAACCTGTTCCTTAATTGACCGAAATCTACAACACATCATGGAATTAATCGTGTTGGATTCGCATAGAAATTTATTTTTTTCCTCCGAGTGATCCTCACCTTCGTTGTTCAGTTCATTTGGCAATTGGTATTTATCATTACACTTGGCTCTCATTGCACTAATGGCATTTTTCGTGTGTCCTGTACCATAAGGTGACAACAGTATTACTTAAAATATTTTGAACCATTGTTCAACATCTGTCAAACTGGTTGTGTTAAAAAGTATACATATCCAATCAGTAACATCATTTCTTTTCTTTTTTTCTACAGCCAAACGATGGTTTTTCTCAGTTTAAAAATATGTGTAGACATGGTTAACTATAATTTTTGTGTAATGATTTGCACATATATTTATGATAGTGACATTAGATTCGTCATGGTTTTCAACCAATACTCTGTAACACCAGTTAAGGTAGTCGAATATGGAAGTAAAACCATTCCATCCTATACACAAGGCATTCATTTGGGCATAACTGAAATCTGTCACTATATTTGTGAATACTGGCCAAGTCAGTTTGTGTTTCAAAACGAATGCTTTAAAAGCGTTCAGCCATTGTGAAATCGCAACAATGTCATGGGCTGAACTAATCATTTCAACAACGGGACACGTGACGCATGAGTTTCTAGGTAATATGACATTAACAAATAGAACAGAACCTTTTTGCTGTTCTTGTCAATTTTTCTGACCACTGTACCAGTTGCATCCCAATACCCAGTTACTGGTTGTTGTTTTTTAATCAGATTTTTTAATATGTCCAACTGCTCGTTACTATATCAGTGAACGGACAGTATGCCGACATGCTTTACAAAGTTGTTTTGTTTGTCATTACACATCAATACAAGGTCATAATCATCGGCACTTATGGCCTCTGATCTGATTTTTCTGACGACGTCATCTGATTTCATGCCTTGCAAATTACCACTATTCAACTGAGTGGGTGATGCCATGTCAACAGCGTCCGACCTGAAGGAAAACGCTTTAGTCTTTTTTAGCCCTTTTTTGTTTAAGTCTTGCTGAATCCCTTTTACGTGGTTCGTGAGACCATTGTCAATTGGATTGTGATGATAATTTAAAGCAGAACTATACACAATCGCCTTGTATGTTCCGTTTGCAGGCTGCACTTTAATTCTAAAAAGTTTACACCCCTCGTAGCTACAATACATGTGCACGTTACAATGGTGTTTATAATATTTTACCTTTTTTGCATTCATAACGCGTGTATTGTTAACAGTCCTTATTATGAGTATTCTGAACATAACCGGATATTTAGTCTTGTCCGAACGGACTTGACCTCCGAGATCAACATAATTCGTAGAGACCCTTCTTCAAATGAAATGTTGAAAAATCCTTCACGATACACCATCTCGTGGTTGTCATATTGTTTTGGAAATTGATTTTTTGTTCCCAGAGGTAGAACAACACCAGACTTCCCTGGTGTTTTCTTATAGAAAGCATTTCTGAGGGGGCTTGGTACATGTTTGCTACTTTTTTTTTTACAGGGGGTAACAATAACAGATTCATCGATTATATTTTCTGGTAGAATTGGAGAACTACTAGGTATTAGTGGATCTCTCTCAACCCGGATAAAATCAATTTCTGGCGATGCATTCGTATATTCTAATGAAATATTGTCACTTTCCAGAGGTTCAGACTCTGTGGGCTTCGAATAAGAAATGCAATTTTCAAAAGTACCATTAACATTATCAGAATTTTCATTAAAATAAAAAATATTTGAATCAATATTGTCAGTGTTGTCCATTGATAGACACGGGGGCAGATTGAGGTACTTTCTACATTCTTTGTACACTTTATTCCTATTAGCATCATTTAGAGTGACTCTAATGTTTCTACATATGTCAGTTAGAGTTTTGTGATTGTAATTTACAAAATCGTAATTACAATTTTCTAAAAATTTGATTATTGTGCTTTTATTAATTTCTGATGTATTAGCCACATCAGCGGAATGCATAGTTTCAATACACTTACGAAGAGATGAATTTTTTCTTTTAATAGCATTTACTATTGATTTTCTCAAATTATGATCAGTATCTTTCTTAAAGATGAAATCGCAAATATTATTTACACAACTATTGGAAACAGAGACATTCTCAACATTTAATTCTGGATATTCTGTCTTAATACAATGAACTACCTCATTCCATTTATGTTTTAAACTCATTTTTAAGCTTGTAAATTGTTAACCTACTGTGTCTTATATAAAATCGACAACGCTTTTGTAGGAAACTTTTGTATGTCTGAGATTGTAATTCAATGACACTTTTGTATGTCTGATATTGTAATTCAACGACACTTTTGTATATCTTAGCCGACTAAAATTAACTTTCTTAGACAGCTATACCTTACTATACCTAACTATACCTAACACTAAAAAATAGAAGAAAAACAATATTTAAAAAATAATTTAATAATAAAAAACACTGTAAAAAATGAAAACTGTAAATAATAAAAACACAATTAAAACCGAAATAAAACGTATATTTCTAACAATTAAATGTTTAGAATTAGCACTGGGTAGAAAAACCGCAGTGAGTGCGCAAGGAAAAAGCAGCGAAAACCGAATAGAAAATTTGTAGGAAAGCCCGGATCACTTGCTCCTGAAAAATACATACATTTAATTTTAAAATAAACTCCAAATATTAATGCATTCAATAATATTTTATACTTTTAGAAATCATCATTAAACTTGAACAATGCCACACTGGCACACATGGATAATAAATTAAGATTTTTTAAAAGATCAAAAATATTAGACAATTTCTAATAGACATGATAACTTTAAATTGAAAAAAAAGTATTACTTGTTAAAAAATTATGTTATTATGAAAACGAACTGTAATTTTAAAATAAATCTTTGATTTCTTCATAATTATTTTTTATAGAAAAATTATTAATCCTATGATGCCTGTAGCCTGTGTTGACGATTGTCACTTCCCAAATATTGAATATTTAAACAATAAATATGACACATGTATCAATTTAATAATTAAATTAAATTAAGTCTAAAAAGGATACAACAATACTGAGTTCAAAAATAGATGCAATAATCCAATCTTTTGTACAATAGTAAATGTAGACCGCATGCCACCTGAAAATGGATGGGAAAATAAATATAATGGGAAGTACAAGAGAAAGTTGTCTTTACTTATCGTGTCATGAAATCTTGGCATCCAACTTATTTTATAACAGCTTGCGAGCTGAAATACTAAAAAACATGAACACTCCTTCAATGATAGAACTGTGACTGTATATTATGTTTTATACTTATAAATAATTGACTACATATTATATATATTAATATTATACAAATATATGGTAATCAATAGTAACGAATACTCATTTAAAAAGACATTTTTTTTTTACCAATTTATTGAATGAAATATTTCAATAACCATTATAATAATTTTAATATTATAATTAACCATTATAATATGTATGATTATGACTTAAGTATGTTTAAGTTAATACTGAGGCCACTTAAGATCCAGAATATGAATAATCATTTGTATTAATTATTTGAATAATATATAGGTACATTTAAAAATTAATATCTTATAATTTTTTTATATTGTCAAGAGAATCTCAAATATATTTAATAATTAATATTGAAAACTTAAATACTTACAACTTTAATACAATATTACCTTTCACATAGAAACAGTTTCAGTTATTCTAAAACCTGTTAAAAAGTATTTCTCATCATGAAAATTATTTCTTTACCAATGTTTTTACAGTTATACAAACAAGTAACAACTTTTATATGAGTCATAATTTGATACATATTATTATTCATCATATATTTTACTTACAAAAATAAATAATTATATAAACTCAAAATGTCCATCCATATTTTTAGTGTACATAGACTATTTCTAATACATAGGCAGATATCCTGTAAAATATTGGGTAGAAAACACATCCCTATCAAACTAACTGTCACATGCGTGTAACACAAAAATATTTTATTATCCGTCTCATAATATTTATAACAGCCAATCAACAAATGTATAATAATGATATAAACACAATTAAAATATACTGTAATTTTATTTGATATTGTTTATTATGACATTGGATACTAGTCGGTATTAGGGCCTCGCCACACTGTGGTATTTTCGCCGTTGAGTCCGAACGGTTTTAACGCCGCGGCAATAAAACCGTTCGCGCCATTGCGCCAAACTAGAGCGGTTTTACCGTTCGCGCTTTGAGCCAAACTAGAACGGTTTTAGGTTAGGAAGTTTATACTCCATTCTCATACAGATTTTGGTGACGATAGAACGTTTTTTACTAATTGTTCAGTGTTTTATTACTTTAGCTAGTCAAGTTAATTTTTATTATATTATAATCGTATATCCAAATTTGCATTTTGTTGTATTAAGTATTGTGAAATTGAATAATTACTTGTTTAAGCTGTATTCAGTAGGTACTAGGTAAGTTAAAAAACTAGAATAAAATAATACAATACAACTTTTATACAATTAAAACAGTGGCACAAGGGTGAGAAGAATTGGATAAGCCCTCAAATATCAGGCCCTGCAATAGAGATACCTCTTGTATACTTTTAAAAAATATCACATGACTGAAGCTGTCATCCCTCAGAAAATTACCTATTTGTGCCATTGCCAATTAAATGATAATTTATAGTTCTTAATATTAATTATTATCCATGCATTAAACTTATTTAGAATGGATTTTAATCGGTGTATTTACCACTATAACATGGTAATTGGTATTGCTGAAGCTTTTGGCCAATTAGATCCACAAGCCCCAGATAGAAAATATTGGGTCTATCCAATTAATTCAAACCGTGAATCATCAGGACAGTTTGATTCATTTTATGAAAACATTAGATGTTATCCAGACAAATTTTTGGAATATTATAGAATGTCCATTACAACGTTTGACGAATTACTGGAAAAAATTTGTCCTTATATAACAAAGCAGACCACACCATTCCGAAATCCTATAACTGCTGAACAACGACTTACTATTACATTAAGGTAAATTACATTTCTAACCTAATATTACTCTTAAAATGGAAGATTGATACAAAATTTCTTAGACCAAAACATAATAAAAGATCCAAAGACCAACAATTACTCATAGTAAAACTATTATTATTATTACATTCATTGCTCTGAGTTCATAAACAAAATAAAATTAAAAGCTGTTCAAAATTAAAATCATTTGCAACTATACTTTTTTTTAATCTAATTCAAATATAGAAACAATACATAACACAGTTTTAATAATATGTCTTCAAATTAATATTATAAAACAAAACTTTTATAGGCAATCAAACTTTTTTACCTTTAGTAAATATTATATACATATAAGTTATAATCAACATTTAACATATTTTATTATAGCTTATATTTTAAAGCTCTAGTATATAGTTAAATTGATCAAAATACATATTAAAATTCGGTATATAAAATAAAGTAGGCAGTCTTTGCTCTTGAGTCTTGAATTTATCAATGGAACTTACTTTTAAAGTTTTAAACAATATAATTTAAAAAATAGTTACAATATTATAAAAAAAAATAACAAAAATGTGGGACTATTTTTTCCCATGTTAACAAAATAAAATAATATGTTATTATACCATAGTACTTTCAAAATAAATATGTATTATATGTATGCAGAGATTACAAATAATACATTTATTTATTTATCTGATATATTATGTTGATTTGGTAGATTTGAAAGGGAGTACTCCTTAAACTTTGGTGGTAATGTATTCAGTGGATGAAAAATATTAGTACTAGTAGTGGATACATCTGAATTTGATGAATATTGATGGTAGAGCGATGCTGGGTTTTTAGCTGCATGGTGTTCTGGTGTTACAGTTACATTATCAGATGATAGATAAGTGTTGGTAGATAAATCAGAGAATGATGAATAAGGATAATATGGTTGATGGACTACAGATGTTTGGGGTTGTGGTGGTATCTGTTGAACGTTTAAACCGCTATAAAAGTTGCTTGGTAAATTTTGGTTGTATCGTTTATTATTGGACTCAGAAATTTTTTTAAGGGACTGTAAGAATTGAAATTTAAGTTCTAATTTATTTTCTTCATTTAACTTTTTTATGTCTGGTAAAAATGACATTAAAAATGCCTTATCAGGATCCTCTGTTTCAGGTGGTACATTTAAAAAAGGAGGGTTTTTTATAGCTTCCAATAAAGATTCTTGAAATGATGTGGGCTTAGACTTTTTATTTTTTTTTGCTGAAGACGATTGTGTAACATTAGCATCTGCACAGTTCAAACCAATTTCTAGAATGTTAACCATCACCAACATCTTCAATACCAGTTGTATGTGTAGGTGAATATTCAACGGATGTGGTATCAATTAAACTCATATTCCCAGTGGTCCTGACAAATTAAAACAATAGATTTCAATTATTTAAGAAAACTAAAATAAATAATTTTACAAGAATCAATATTATAAATTTATAAACAAATATTTTAGTCGGTATTATTATAATACTACCTTATTAATTTATTCATTATTAGGTATTTGTAAATTGTTGTAAATAGTTTTATATTTTCTAAATAAATATGGTTTAAATGCAAAAATAAAAAACTAAGTAACATTAAGTTCAGATGATCATTGTGAGGAAAACTTTAAAATAAAAAAAAGCTACCAGTTATTTAAAGTTATAATGATAATAATAATATTTGATATAATATAATATTAATATAAAATTACATTTTTAATAAATTAAGTTGTGCATACTCATAAGTCATAATTAATACATTAATTGTATGTATCAACAATAATAGTGAATTTATATAATATATTTATTATTATTTCTACCAAGTAATTATAAAACTTAGTACTTACTTTCTTTTTTTCACAACAGGTTGTAAAAAATTTAAGATTTCTGCATAAGCATAAACTTTTCTATTTTTTCTTGACGCTTCAGAACCACTTGCACCTTCACGTCTCGTCTCATTAACTTCTCGAGTATAATTGTCACGTATATTTTTCCATTTTTTTTTCAGTTCTTCAGCTATATTTAATATAATAATGTTATGTAATGTAGGTATTACCTACTAGGTACTTAACATTTAATCTAAATTATTATGTTTCAGATTTTTATCAGTAGGACTTAACTTTGTTGCCCTAAAACATG
>NW_019101474.1:0-11568 GCF_001856785.1 Myzus persicae | reverse complement strand
CCTTCGTGTCTTCTATACCTATAAATTACTGTCAAGCCATTAATTTAAATATTTATATCATAAACTGTACAATTGATGTGTATGAATGTAATATGTATAATGTGTATGTATGTTAAAGGATTTATTCTGTATATTTAATAAAAATAAAATAAAAATATGAAGCTAAAACGATTAATATAATATTATATAAAATTCATAGCTCGTATTAGGTACACCAGTAAATTATTGAAAGTATAAGACATACTAATTTCATTTTTTAAATTTTGAGTGATAATATTCTAGCATGTCCTGTCGTCCTTGTAATTTAAATAATTTCAACTGCCTATACAATTTTTTGTTTTCTGTAGTTTTATTTGTTTGTTATTTATTTGAAACCTACAAAATGTAGTTGCATAAAATCAAGAGTTTTATATATTCATAATAGCCTAAAGTACTTAATTTGCTAATTTTACATTTGAAGGTTCTCTAAAATAGAGTATGATGTTTAATGTATTTAATTTTCAGGATACTGTTTTTCTGCATCGCTACCTCCATTACTATCAGCGGCCGCCATCAAAGCTTTGGATCAGATTGAGAAACATCCAGAAATTTTAGAAAAACTGCGAGAAAGGAGCACAAGTCTACATCAAAGTATTTGCAATAGCCAACTGACCGAACACTTTACTCTTGGGTCTGATGAATCAAGTCCACTTAAACATTTATACCTAATAGATAAGTCTCTATTACACTCTGAACAACAGCAAATATTGAAAAAAATTGTTGATTACGTAAGTCATAAATCGTAGACCTTATTTAGGAGGTACTCATAATTTAATTTGTATATTTATATATTTTTAACTACAAATTAATTGTGGTTCTGTTAACATTTGAACTTGAAATGCTTATTAAAAATGATTGTTAAAGTGTTGTTTATATATTTTTAAAAAGCCATAATAAATCTTATGAGGGACCTTGTATTTTTAGGCTTTTTAAAAGAACGAGTAATTTTTTATAGATGTTTTAAAAAAAAAATTAGAATTAGTCAAAGACAATAAAAACTAAGACCGTTTAACTTAGGTTACTAAACAATTTTTTTTCTCGATTTGGTATTTTAAATAGTAATGAGAATTTTCAATTTTTGCTTCCCTAAAGTACTAATTAGGTACAATTTTCTACTAAAAACCTTCTTCAAAGTTGATAATAAAAGCATTTTTTCAACTTGAAGAGTTAAGAAGTTGAAGTTGTACATACTTTTTCAAATACTTCAACTACAGGTCAGAAAATTAGTAGCCTGGACAAGATAAAAATAAAATTGTAACTATACATTTTCAAGCCCCCTCCCCTCATTGAAGAATCCTGCATACTCCACTGTCTGAACTCTTTCTTAATTTTAGTAAGATTCAAAAAAATATAAGTGCCATTAATTAATTTTTCACCCTGTAAGCTCCAAAAAGCTACCAAATATTTACCAACAATATTAAAATCAGTTGATGGTGGGTAACCATCAAAATACTTTTCAGTTAAACAATTTTTAACATTGGCTTATGATATTATAAATTTTGTTTCAGTGTATATCAAAAGGAGTAGCGATAACGACAGCTGCGTATTTGAGTGATCGTGAATACAAGATTCCCACTCCCAGCATTAGACTTCTCGCAAGTATTAAACTAACAAATGAAGAAATCAACTCCCTTATAGAAATACTGTTGCAAGCGGTTAGTGTTTCGATCATTTAAATCGTATAACAAAACGGTGCGGTTTGTTTCTTGTCGGTCAACATACATAGCTGCTAGTTGCTACCTACTTGAATATCGTGAAATTTTACCTGTTACGTTGTAAATTATGCTCATGTAATGATAATATAATAATTATTTTAATTACATTTATGTGAATTTTTCTTATGTCAATACACATACCTGAAAGACAATTTAGAATAGATATTATAAATAAATCGTTGCTACATTTCAACAATGATTGTAAAATAACAAATTTTAATCATGCTTTTTTCAAGACATTTATTATTATTATATACATAGATCCTGGTGAAAGTTATTGAAGTGGGGGGTATACTAGGGCTTTACTATCCTAACTAACCTGATAATTATTAGGTACTTTTACTTATGACCGGTTTTGATAAAATATGGGCAATACCAATACCATCGTTATCATGGTACCTAATATAAAAGCCAAAATATTGACTCAGAAAAATTGTTTATTATAACTAAGACAGTGATTGTAAACATTGAAAAAGCAAATTCAAATGATTAAAAATCCATAGTAGTCTTCATAGACACACTGCTTAGAAGTTTTAATAAAATAATACAAAATATGAAGTAGATCAATAACTTGTAAGTAAATGTTAAGTAAACGATGCTTATAAATTCAAGTTGTATTAATTTGGATTCGTTTAAAATAAGTAGGTAGTAAAATTAAATTATTTTATAATGTAGGTACACGATAATATAATGTATGAAATCTCAACTATGTTTATGAAGAATGTTGTTGAGATAGCCAAGGTAAGAGTGACCACACGTGAAGATATTATTAAGACAGTATTACACACGGCATACGTGGCACAATATATTAATTACTATTAATAAGTGTCACAAGGAAAAGTTGATAAAAGATGCGTTGTGAATACTTAAGTAGGACCTTGTAAAAGACCATGTAATCTGACTGTTTGTCTAGTATATAAAGGCCCCACATCAGGGAGACCAGTCACACTATTTCTGCGTGACGACTAGTTGACAGTATTCATGCTAGAGATATTTGTCTTAAATTGTAACATTACTCTGAGTGTTTAAAAAAGTGTTTAAACACTAACCTACAACGTCAATAAAAATATAACAATAATTAATTTATCTACGAGTAAATTCATTTGATTCGACCCTTGTCAACCGAACTCCACATCTGGATCGCAACAATGTGGAAACGTTTTACAACACCTTGCACAATTATTTATTTAACATTNTATCTTAAAAATGAACCAATTGTTTTATGATGTCAATGTCGACCCTTCGTGTCTTCTATACCTATAAATTACTGTCAAGCCATTAATTTAAATATTTATATCATAAACTGTACAATTGATGTGTATGAATGTAATATGTATAATGTGTATGTATGTTAAAGGATTTATTCTGTATATTTAATAAAAATAAAATAAAAATATGAAGCTAAAACGATTAATATAATATTATATAAAATTCATAGCTCGTATTAGGTACACCAGTAAATTATTGAAAGTATAAGACATACTAATTTCATTTTTTAAATTTTGAGTGATAATATTCTAGCATGTCCTGTCGTCCTTGTAATTTAAATAATTTCAACTGCCTATACAATTTTTTGTTTTCTGTAGTTTTATTTGTTTGTTATTTATTTGAAACCTACAAAATGTAGTTGCATAAAATCAAGAGTTTTATATATTCATAATAGCCTAAAGTACTTAATTTGCTAATTTTACATTTGAAGGTTCTCTAAAATAGAGTATGATGTTTAATGTATTTAATTTTCAGGATACTGTTTTTCTGCATCGCTACCGCCATTACTATCAGCGGCCGCCATCAAAGCTTTGGACCAGATTGAGAAACATCCAGAAATTTTAGAAAAACTGCGAGAAAGGAGCACAAGTCTACATCAAAGTATTTGCAATAGCCAACTGACCGAACACTTTACTCTTGGGTCTGATGAATCAAGTCCACTTAAACATTTATACCTAATAGATAAGTCTCTATTACACTCTGAACAACAGCAAATATTGAAAAAAATTGTTGATTACGTAAGTCATAAATCGTAGACCTTATTTAGGAGGTACTCATAATTTAATTTGTATATTTATATATTTTTAACTACAAATTAATTGTGGTTCTGTTAACATTTGAACTTGAAATGCTTATTAAAAATGATTGTTCCAGTGTTGTTTATATATTTTTAAAAAGCCATAATAAATCTTATGAGGGACCTTGTATTTTTAGGCTTTTTAAAAGAATGAATAATTTTTTTTAGATGTTTTAAAAAAAAAATTGAATTAGTCAAAGACAATAAAAACTAAGACTGTTTAACTTAGGTTACTAAACAATTTTTTTTCTCGATTTGGTATTTTAAATAGTGATGAGAATTTTCAAATTTTGCTTCCCTAAAGTACTAATTAGGTACAATTTTCTACTAAAAACCTTCTTCAAAGTTGATAATAAGAGCATTTTTCAACTAGAAGAGTTAAGAAGTTGAAGTTGTACAAACTTTTTCAAATACTTCAACTACATGTCAGAAAATTAGTAGCCTGGACAAGATAAAAATAAAATTGTAACTATACATTTTCAAGCCCCCTCCCCTCATTCAAAAATCCTGCATACTCCACTGTCTGAACTCTTTCTTAATTTTAGTAAGATTCAAAAAAATATAAGTGCCATTAATTAATTTTTCACCCTGTAAGCTCCAAAAAGCTACCAAATATTTACCAACAATATTAAAATCAGTTGATGGTGGGTAACCATCAAAATACTTTTCAGTTAAACAATTTTTAACATTGGCTTATGATATTATAAATTTTGTTTCAGTGTATATCAAAAGGAGTAGCGATAACGACAGCTGCGTATTTGAGTGATCGTGAATACAAGATTCCCACTCCCAGCATTAGACTTCTCGCAAGTATTAAACTAACAAATGAAGAAATCAACTCCCTTATAGAAATACTGTTGCAAGCGGTTAGTGTTTCGATCATTTAAATCGTATAACAAAACGGTGCGGTTTGTTTCTTGTCGGTCAACATACATAGCTGCTAGTTGCTACCTACTTGAATATCGTGAAATTTTACCTGTTACGTTGTAAATTATGCTCATGTAATGATAATATAATAATTATTTTAATTACATTTATGTGAATTTTTCTTATGTCAATACACATACCTGAAAGACAATTTAGAATAGATATTATAAATAAATCGTTGCTACATTTCAACAATGATTGTAAAATAACAAATTTTAATCATGCTTTTTTCAAGACATTTATTATTATTATATACATAGATCCTGGTGAAAGTTATTGAAGTGGGGGGTATACTAGGGCTTTACTATCCTAACTAACCTGATAATTATTAGGTACTTTTACTTATGACCGGTTTTGATAAAATATGGGCAATACCAATACCATCGTTATCATGGTACCTAATATAAAAGCCAAAATATTGACTCAGAAAAATTGTTTATTATAACTAAGACAGTGATTGTAAACATTGAAAAAGCAAATTCAAATGATTAAAAATCCATAGTAGTCTTCATAGACACACTGCTGAGAAGTTGTAATAAAATAATACAAAATATGAAGTAGATCAATAACTTGTAAGTAAATGTTAAGTAAACGATGCTTGTAAATTCAAGTTGTATTAATTTGGATTCGTTTAAAATAAGTAGGTAGTAAAATTAAATTATTTTATAATGTAGGTACATAATAATATAATGTATGAAATCTCAATTATGTTTATGAAGAATGTTGTTGAGATAGCCAAGGTAAGAGTGACCACACGCGAAGATATTATTAAGACAGTATTACACACGGCATACGTGGCACAATATATTAATTACTATTAATAAGTGTCACAAGGAAAAGTTGATAAAAGATCCGTTGTGAATACTTAAGTAGGACCTTGTAAAAGACCATGTAATCTGACTGTTTGTCGAGTATATACTAGTATAAAGGCCCCACATCAGGGAGACCAGTCACACTATTTCTGCGTGACGACTAGTTGACAGTATTCATGCCAGAGATATTTGTCTTAAATTGTAACATTACTCTGAGTGTTTAAACACTAATCTACAACGTCAATAAAAATATAACAATAATTAATTTATCTACGAGTAAATTCATTTGATTCGACCCTTGTCAACCGAACTCCACATCTGGATCGCAACAATGTGGAAACGTTTTACAACACCTTGCACAATTATTTATTTAACATTAATACAATATTATAAAACAACACATTTAAACAGCTGTACTTTTATGAATTATGTTATTTTTAGCTAGGTTTCTTTTTAAACTCTGGAGCCGTATTAAGATATTCTAAATAATAATGGTTTTATGGAATAGTCAAGCAGGCCGCCGGTTCCTGGCCACTCCTTTAAAATATAGAGAAAAACTGTATTCGTAGTATATCGTTTTTATTTTATTAATTGTAAAAGTTTGTTATATCTAAGTTGTTTGTTTTAGTTTTTTTTATTATAAAATTATTTAAAATCAAAGAGTAAGGCTATTTTAAATTTTTAAACGTTTATGTATTGAATAGTACCTATTTGTTGTCCAAAAAGATTTTAAGTTGTAAATAAAAATCAGATACTCTTAGTTTTCAGAGCATGATTTACGAATAAATATGAAAAGTTTCAAACTACCTTATCTTGTGTAGCTGTTTGCTGGAATACTAGACATTGCTCTACAGTCTAAAGTTTAATATATTAGTTAGGTAGACTCATGTCTAGTTTTTTAGTTACTGTGGAGGATCCCTCCCCTGACTTTTTTTTTACCATTTTTATATAAAAAAATGTACACGGATATATATACAGATAATATATAGATTGATTGGAAAAAAGAGAGTCCTTTTGGATTTGTTGAGTAACAGCCCCAAGTTTGGTTTTTGGCGTTTAGATCGCCTCCTACAATGAAGTAGCGACCAAGAGAGTTGAAAAAGGAATCAAATTGTGAAGGCGTGATTTTATATTTGGGGGGACAGTATGCTGCTGCAACGGTTATTGGCACGTGGTTTAAATTAATATTAACTATCACCGCTTGTAGAAAGTCGTTATTAACTGGGGGGGCAGCGGTAAATTGGAATGATGATCTGATAATGATGGCGGCACCACCGTGGGCGGTGTTGTCGGGATGGCATGAGGAAAAGGTTTGGTACCCGGGAAAAGAACATTTGGAGTTGGACGTAAAATGTGTTTCTGAGATGAATGCTATGTCTATTCGTTTTTCGTTTAATGCTGTAATTAGTTCGTTTCTGTGATTGGCTAGGCCATTGGCATTCCAAAGTAGGATGGCTAGGGACTGAGAGGTGAATGTGTTATTTAACATTTTGAGCGAGAAGACGATCGAGGACAGTGGTGAGGAGAGATAACAGCGGGTTAATTAAAGCTTTAAATTCACTTAGAAAATTTGTCAGAGAGTTATCATTGGATTCTGTGTTGGGAATGTGGCCTGATGTTGCGTGGGCATAAGTACGAGGAGGTGAGTTTATGTCGGGTGTTTGCTGCTGGGAGGCTTTACAATTATTAATATTTATATTATTACGACCTTTAGTGACGTTGTTTTGGGTGACATGACTGTTCGAATTTGGCTTCCGGAAGCGTTGGAGGTCCTTGTAAATGTGACATCCCTTATAGTTCGCTGGATGGTCACCCTCACACAGGGCACATTTGGCAGGTGAGTCGTTTGATTTATTGCAACTGGAGGAAGGATGGTGGCCTCCGCAACGGACACATCTGGTGGAGTATGAGCAGTATTTTCTTGTGTGTCCATATTCTTGACAGTCATCTTTCAGAAAGTGGATTACTTAACGGTAATATTTAGAATCTGATGTTTGGATTTTTAAATCGTTTATAGATGATTTGCAAGTATATGCGTCTGTACCAATTAGTTTAATTAGTTCATTGCGCACTTCAACAAAGTCAAGGATACCACGGACATAAATTGGTGGCAGAAGTTTTCTTTTATTATTTTGGTCATCGGATGGGGTTGAGTTGTCGTGGGAAGTGGGATTGTTTTCGATCTTTTCGATCGCAGTGGTGTCATCGATTGAAAGTGGTGCAAATCTGTTTACCGTTATAAATAATGGTTTGACTTTCTTAGGTTCGGGGCTGGCAGTGTCTGTCGATGAATGGTTTCGCTTTGACGTATTTTTGTTTTATTTGCGTTATAAATTTGTCATCGTTTCCGTCCGTTGAATCGGAAGAATTGAAAACGTCATTTGAACCACTCTGTATACGAGTTCCATGTGAACTATTTGTAGTGTCGATAGATCCTGTTCTTTGTTTTTGTTTAGAAATAGCTTGTGACGAATTTTGATTAGGCATGTTTTTGACTAGTGTAATTTTGTTACGATAAGTGGTGCTTGCAGTTTGATTGTTCATTATAAAAATACGATAATTGTCGGTGGATCAGAGTAATCGCCGGTCCAAAGGTCACCGCGCCGGCGATGCCTTGGAGAAGAGATAAGATAAATATGTATCATACACTAACGTATTTGTATGTACTTACGGGGTATTTTGTCTTTTATTTTTTTTCCCCTCTATGAGGATTGGAGCCGCTCTTAGACGCAGGGGCCTACTACAGTGGTTGTTAGCACGAAAAAATCGGGTGGAATTAAGGCGATTATTTTTAACATGAGGATTAACGATGATTGCGTGACCACACGGTTTGGCTGTCCGTGCGAGACTAGAGTGGCATATTTAATTTTATTAAAAGTAATGTCGAAAAACCTTACAGGTGTTAATGTGTTGAAGTTGTGTTGTGTTGTGTTGTGTTAAAGTGTTGTAGTGTGTTGTATTTATACAACACGAAAACCAGAAAACTGATTATCGCCGGTTATCGTTGTCATGGGATATTTTTTTGATGCCGGTTATTTTGCCACCGGGTTATTATCTACCGGATCATTTGTCGCCGGATATTATTTATCTGATCAAATGACGTTTCACGAGTTTTAAACAATCATTTTTACTTACAAGTTTTTAACTAAGTGGCTGTGTGTATTGGGGCCATATTATGAATTTCGACTAATGAAAAATTTGTTTTGAATTTTTTTAACCGGTAACCCGTAGTTCTTTTCCATTTATTTTCTCCATAGCTCTTCATGTTTTTAGTTCCTCAAAAACGTGTGTTAGCATTTCTTTTTCATTATTATTTTTTACTTTCGACAATTGTGAATATACTGTATATCCTTGACTTTTGAAACTTCTAAGCTTATTAAAATATTTTGAATACAGTTTTCTTTTAGGGAAAATTTTTTGCACCATTTTTTGTAAAGTATGTTTCCTGTAAAACAAATATAACTATAATACTTGGAGATAAATATACATAAGTTTATTAATATGGCATAGTTTTAATATAAATTACCTTTATTTCGGCGGTGAAGATTATAACAATGGTATCAGCAATGTTGTTTGCTAATACCACAGTCATTGGATGATTTTTTTCAAGAAGACTGGCAATTATTTAATCCACCAAAAGATTTTTACAACTTCCATTCAAACTATTATTGCATTTATAATATTTGGTTATCCAAGCTTCTTGTGTAGTTTTGTTTAAAACTTCATCAAGAGAAAACTGTTGTCTTAATGGTAAGTACTGGTACTGCTGTACTGGTAATGTACTGGTTGAATATGTGTGAATTGGCGATTCACTAAAATTGTAGAAGCCTTCAAATATGTCATGCATTACATCAACACAAACGTTTGTAGTAACATGACAACAATTTATGTTGTTCAAAATACTATTTTGACTAATCCCTGTTTGGGAAAAATCATTGATATCTACGTTTTGTTCATAATTTTCAATGTTACTTATCAACGTGGCATCTTCTTTGCTTAATGTATGGGTTAATGTTTTATGCGCTTTACACAACCTACAGAAATAATTTGCAGCAATTGATTTACCAAAATCACAATCACTGTTAAGTCCTAAGATATACAAAATTAAATTGGTAAATTTGAATTCTTTAGGTGATGAAACAAATTTCTATCTTACTCCACATTAATTTAGATGTTATCAAAAAATATGATAAATGCATAAAAATCCGCTCAATAGTAATAAGGTATCAGAATAAAAAAATAATCTTTGAACAAATAAATAAAGACCAAATCCATTGATGACCACATAACCTTCAAGAAATTCATCACTTCACTAGTAGTAACTGCAACTCAAACTACGAATATAAATTTATAAATTTTAAGCTCAAGGCACAGAAGAAAATTGGATGAAGGACCTGGAAATTTATTTCTGCTAACAAAAAAACACAATCAATCTACCCTTTAATATAACCAAACTACACAATGCATTATCAAGATGCAAAAGCAAAAGCCCAGGCCCAGATGGGATAAAATATTCTTTCATTCAAAATCTTCTAAAGGTTGGACATGAAATTCTACTACCTATATAAAATTCTACTAAAAAATTCAATCAAATTAAATATCTGATATAATTCATATCAAACTTTTCACATATTCCTAAACATACATAAATGTACTGAAATCTAGCAATAGCAAAGCATTGCCGGGTCAGCTAGTATAATATATAGTGCATTTACTATATTATATTTATTCACTAATAATGAATTTTATAAAAAATTTTTAGTTGCTTGCATTATTTCTGACACTGAAGTTGAGGAGTATATTGAGCCATGAACATGTCTATCAATGTTAATTGTTCTGATGGTAATAAAATAAACCTTTTATTTTAACCTTGAGCGTAGCTATGTAAATATTTAGCTTAAAATTAATTGCAGTTTTAAAATGTACACAGAAGCATTGCCAATAAATTAATATTTTTTTTTCAGATTCTTGCAATATGTCAGTTACTGAAACTTCAGACTCGTTAAGTTCAACAATTGTATCGGACTATAATGATGGAACTACACTAAGTTGGAGGGAAATACCAATGAAACCTAAAAATATGCTTAAAAATGCCGAAAGTACTTTTAAAGAAATAAAAACATGTGGTGACATTTTTTTTTTTTTTTAGTAGCTGCTGGATAAAACCATTTTAGCTCTACACTGGTGACATTATTAAACTCCTTGGAAGTGGTTCTTAACAACAAAACATTGCATTTTAAAATTTGAAATATATATGCAAACAAATATGGAATCAATGGGTAAGTTAAATACATTTACTCAACATTTTATATAATTTCAGATACGTATGCAACCTCGAAATCTCGTGGTCGACGTTTTACTACTGATGACAACTTATTTGCATATTTGCTTTATCTCTTTACAAACAAAGTGGTAAAGCACGTCATAAGGTATTCTCAAAATTGTTTGCATTGTATTTTGGATTTACTAAAGAAAATTCCATTTGGAGTCGGTATACACAAATGTATTTTTGAACATCTCAAGACAGCTGTATAGAAAATAAAGCATAAACTTTATCACAATTGCTTAGTGGTTTTTGATGAGATTGGTGGACAAAATCGATCATCTGATTTTGCAGATAAAACTTCAATTTTTATTGTCAGAGGGTCACTTAAAAAGTTAAAGAAGCCTGTTGCATTTTATTTATCTAATGGTAACATGAGCAGTACAAACTTATAAATTATTATCAAAGAAGTTATTAAAGCTACTCAATCGACAGGACTTACAGTGGAATCTAAAATTTGGTACCAAGCTCCAACAAATGTTGCAGAAATCAACGGATTACTCAAAGAAACAAACAAATAGTATTGAACAGAAGATAAAAAATGTAAAGGATTCGGTTTTAAAATAGGAACTCAAGACATCATACCTATCTATGATGTAACTCATTTGTTGGAAGGTCTGAGAAATAATTTAATTTCAAAAGATCTTAATTTTACACATTATGATAAAAAATTATTGCATCATGGAA
>NW_019101473.1:0-9099 GCF_001856785.1 Myzus persicae | reverse complement strand
CAGACTGAATAACGGCACTCGCACGGTGAAAATGACATCGCGGGTGAACAAAAGAATATGAATTCCAGAACGACCGCGTCCACATGCTCGCACTGCGTAGAACGGACGGACGAGAGAACACGTGGATGAAAAACATGACTTGTTTCGCGTTGCGTATAACGAACTGGCGACGGCACAAGAAATATTAAACCGTGGTGGCAAGCGAGCCAAAAGAACCGAAATCGCGAGCACAGCACGGTGCTAGACGGCGATCAGCTGGAATGAGCAAAACGGTTCATACCAAAGTAAAAAAATGGTGGTGTAACGGTGACAAGACACCGGATAGCAGACTTGCTATGGACTATGTGAACTACGACAAAGCCGGCGGCGGGGACCGGCGACGACGGTTAACTCGGTCGCGGTGTTATCGTGATCCTAAGGTCGAACCAGTGCCAACGCTTTAGGACGATAACACTTAGGCATTACCGTGCCAAATCGACAATCATGATATTTTTATACCCACTAGATATTACAATTGGTCAAAATTTTAAACTAATTTATTCTTGCAGACCTTCATATTTTTAAACTAAAAAATTCAGCATTAAAGGATTATTTTAACATCTATTAGGCAAAGTATACAGGATGGTTCAATTTCGGGTTAACACATATCGTAATTTCATCTGATGCCGTGATCGTCACCACTCCAATGGTGTCATAGTTGGATAAAAAACGTTGAGTTGGAGACATCTATGATGGTCGCAGTTGAATGATAATGTTGTGCCGTCTCTACGTTCTTTTAACCTCAGTAGTTTTCTGTTCACGTTCATAGTGTTCTTTTTTCATCATAATGCGGTTATTTGTCGTTACAAATTTAGTTGCCTGTAATAGAAGGAGTAGTCTAGCACCTTGGTTGTCAACATTATGTCGTTCGTTAGCGGGGTGCACAGAATCCCTTCAACATCAAGAGCGGATTCTTCTGAGATTGAGTCATGGCAATTCACTCTTCTTCAAACCTGGGACATTGTAAAATATGGTTTACAGTAGTGTCTTCGGGATCGAAGCAGTATCCACACGTTCCGTCGTCTGTCCGGGTTATGTCATGTTGGTAGCTGCAGTTTTGTTTTAGACATCTCATCTACTCACTCAATATAATATGCTGGAGTCCCGCAGGGTAGTGATTTATCCCCGGATCTATACAATGTATTCACAGCAGATATCCCTCAATTTAGTAACACGCTTCTTGCCACATACGCTGATGACACAGCTATTCTTTCCTCCAGTTCAAATCCTAACCTAGCTTCAGCTGCATTTCAGGACCATGCTAATAAAATCGACGAATGGGCCAAAAAATGGAAAATCAAAATAAATACAGATAAATCTGTGCAAGTTACTTTCACATTAAAACAATCTCCCCGTGAGTGCCCTCAATTAATCATGAACAACGTCCCCATCTCTGTCCGAACCGAAATAAAGTACTTAGGCATAACTCTTGATAAAAGGCTAACCTGGGGCCCCCACTTAAAAGAAAGAAGAAAATCAGCAAACAATAGACTACATCTCCTTCGACCACTCCTCAACTCCCAAATATCACTCCAAAATAAACTTATTATATATAAGTCAATCATAAGACCAGTCTGGTCTTATGGAATAGCAATATGGAGTCCGGCCAAGCCCTCGAACATTAGACCAATTCAGGCTTTCCAATCAATTGCGCTAAGGTTAGTTACCAAAGCCCCTGGTACGTTTCTAACTTTACCTTACACAAAGACCTAAAAATAGCAACTACCACTGAACTAGCCATAGCAATGTACAAACGTTTTCACCAAAATTTAAACACGCACAGTAATACTTTAATATCAAACATACACTCCCTCTCAAAAAACCCACCGCGCAGACTAAAACGCAAATGGTGTAGAGACCTATTAAATTAGTAAAAGAGGTGTTACCATTGGGTTTCTTCCTCAACACGTCATTCATGTTATTTTATTCTGTTTTTCTTTATCTAATTTGCTTATTGTAATTATTGTGTACAGATTGTGAATTTTCTTTCTTAATAAAAAAAAAAAAAATGTTTAACTATTTTTACATAATATTTTGATTTTTTTATTACAATAAAGTTCGTTCCCCGTCTATAAATATTTCTATCGATTTCAAATTAGACTATATCTATAATTTTTTGGTAGGTTCATTAATTATTTCTCATGAATAAAAAATAATATAATTTTCTATTTTTCAGAGAACTTAATAATCAGTAAGTGTAATATATTGAAGTACATTTAATTATAAAACACGGTAAAAACTTAAAAAGAACCAAATTCTTAATATATTAATTCACGTAAAGAATAAATAATACAATTAATATTGCTTGTATTATAATAAATTGTAAATGATTAAAAATTTTGATAAATTTTGTCAACATTTGAATTTTAAATGCAAATAGAAAATAAAAGCGTCTATGTGTTTTTAATATTTTATAACTTGCCTTAAATAAACTTATGAGAAACCTTAAATTCAATTTTCAATTTTCTTAACTAAGTGGAAACATTTTTTATCGAGATTAATTTTTAAAAAAATTAAGCGATTTGAAAAATTTGTTGATTCTATAATAAGTTCAAAGAAAGTCTAAATTCCACCATAATTTAAATATTTTTTGAAGATCTCAAGTGTCTACGGTAATACGTTTCAGAGTTATACCAAAAAAAATAAAATTGATTTTTAAAAATTTTGAGAATTTGAGTATAAGTTAAAATTCTTTTCTATTTTAGATTCTGAGCATAATGACGAATGTATATTGATTTTACCATCAAGTGTGTTTTTATTTATTTTTTGTATTTTTTCGTGTCTGACATCACGTTTTGGGACGTTAAATGTGCTTTAATTTTCTTCAACAGTATTTTTTCCGGTGTAGAACGAATCTTGTTGGTGCTTTATCTTAGAGGTGGGGAGGAGGTCAAAAGTAAAAAAATTCTGAATATTTTTTGTAAGCTGCAGGGAGAACTAACAAAAAATTAATAGAAAACTTGAAATTTTATAGAAACCTTGTGTTTTACACCATACAATTTAAAAAATATTTTGACTCATTTTAAACTATTTATAAGCATATGACATTTTCAATTATTATTTGTTTTTTTACTTAATGTCGATAAAAAAAAATGTCACTCGGTCAAAAAACTTGAAAATATAACACAAGGTACCTCATCGTAAGTAATTGTTAGTGAAAATTAAAACAAAAAAGTTGTGCATAGGTAGACAGTAATTTATTTTGAATGTTGGAATTTAGAAATTTCGAAAATTTGCAAATTATTTAAATTTAGAAATGCATAAAAAAATGTCTTAATATATTTTATTATTTTGTATTTTAACGTGTTGGGCGCCCGCATATTATTATTATTACGTCTTTGTTCATATATAATTACCTTTATAATATTGTTGTATAATATATATACCGTACGGTCAGCGGCGGTAGTATTGTGGTATTTTAAAATAGTATTAGTTTTATCATATTTTGTGTGAGTAACCCCTCCCGCTCCTGTTCTCAACCACAAAAACGCGAGTCGTGGCCGATAACCGCCGTAATCGTAGGATCGTCATCGGCGAAAACAATACACACATTTGTTTCGGACATCATGGTGTAGCGAAGGTAAAAGCGCTCCTACGTCCGACGACAGCTCGTCTGGTGATTGCTATGCCGCCAGCCAGACCGTTGACCGACAAGTGACTGTCTTTTTGTCTTTTTCGAACGGTTGGTCCCGACACACGTCTCTGTCCACCTACCGTTATTGCATGCCATTTTTATCTGCCGCCACCAGTGGCGTACACAGATATTTTCAATGAGGGGGGGGGCTTACATATAAAAAATTATATACCTATATATATTATACATTGATAAATCAAAATAATATGTTGTTTAACTAATATTTATTTTCATTATAAAACAATGTCTATTTTCCTGGGTTTTTGTCCCAACTCATCAATGACTTCTTCAGGAGTTAAATTTACATCACGGTATACCGACACTATGGTCAATCCATTTAATCTGTCCTGTGTAAATAATTATTTTTCAGCTTTAAATATAATGTTATAATATAATGGAGTATAATTTGAAATAGCCCATATCTAATAATAATTATTATTAAATAATAGCTTCGGTGACGACGGTCTTCTCGCCGTACATTTTTAATCGAAACTCGATTGTGACGGTAACACTGAAATTCCCAAAATTTAACTTTGTATTTATTTTTATTAGTACTATTAATTTTTTTTTTAAATTGTCATCATTTTTATTATACATTTTTACGTAATTACGTAAACTGAAAAAATACTAAAGGGGGTTGGGGGTTGAACACGTGTGTACGCCACTGGCCGCCACACAAAATCTGCCGTTCTATTGGGATATAGTGTCATCGTACCATTGTTATCTACTAGGACTACGTGCATCGTCGGATAAATTGCTACGAAAAAGGTCGTCTTCATTATTTTGTATACCATTGTTTTTGTATTTTTATACTACAATATTATTATTATAATTTATATATATGTATTGCTAATTATTCCTGGGTCGCCTTATACTAGGGTCCATTATTATTATTATTATTTAATTGATCTTTTCATTGTATTATATATATTTCGATCGGTGTCATAATACACCTCAGAATTTTTCTATATTATTTTATTATATTATTTCGCATATATTTGGGTAACGCACTCCGCTCCTGTCTACAGCATAACACTCGAGTCGTTGCCTAAAGGCCGCCGATTGTTGTAGGATCGGTAACGGCCAACACTATATAAGGTTTGAAAACTTAATACAAGTTTCCTTATAAGTTTGCAGTCTACTTTTATCAAAAAAAATTTACATTAAACTATTAAAGTCAACTTAAATTTGAATGAACATTTCAAGTTGAAATTTTTATTACATTGGATTCCACTTCATTCCTCATGCAGCGATGTTTTTAATTTATAATAATCAAAAAACAAATAACCGTACAGATACTGAACATTTACACCATTTATTTAAATTATCAATTCATATTGTTAATATAATTTTCAAAATATTATGACTCGTTTTGAGCTGTTTTAAAATTTTATTAGTCGGGTCAAAAAGTTTGAAAATGTAATACAAGGCTAATGCGATGACTTATATATTTATAATATCAATTAAAAAATATTAAAAATACATAAGCACATTTTTTATTTTTTTTTATTTATATATGTGGACGAAATAACATATTAAATAAAAAAGAAAGTTATTAAGATATGTTATTTTGTTTCGTTGAAAATTTTAAAGTACATTATTACACAAAATGACTTTTCAAATGTATTTTTCGGCAAAAATGATTTTAATATACTGCACATTTTCAATTTTGAGCCCTTAAAAGTATCAAATAGAATCATATTGCTTTCAGTATAGATACTGATGTTGAGAATCTGAGAATTTTTAGAACCTCAAATGTTGATAACAGACAAAAAAAATTCAATATGTAGTGTTATTTGAAGTGTGAAGCCATTTTTTTATGACATATTTTGCTCACTAGCGAGCCTTCTTAATAAATCTGGCCGTGTGTATCTGATTTAAAATTTTTAAAGTAAAAACTAAATTAAATTTGGTTCCAGAATCTACTCTCAACGTTTGTTGATTGATTTATTTATGGTGCTAAAGGGGACTGAAAAAGAACTTAAAGTAAAGCTAGTTCCTACTTTCATGGCTTTCTGTATTTTGTATTTCTCTTTTTGCCTTAGATGAATAGATGATGCAAACAGTAAAAATGAAGTTTCGGATTTAGCGCATAAAATAATGACGTTCAAATTCGAGCTAATGATGGGTTAAATATTGAGGTACAGCTAAATTATGGATAGTTACACATAAATTAGTACGAAAAAATTACATTAAACAGTGTAACCTGAACACCTTAAAAAGAAAATCTGTTTAGTTTGTTTATGATGAAAAACTGAAAAACTGATTTTTTTTTAAATTCAAATTTTATTTAAAGTGATCACTAAAAAAGTATAGTAACGTACAGTAACGAAAGTAAGGTGAGCTCTGTAGGATTTGAATATTGATGTGGAGGTTTAATTAAAGTGTTTTTAATCTAAGCAGTAACTGACATAAATCATTTATGATGCAGAATGTAATTAGGTACTTATACCAAAAACAATTGTAAATTTTCACAATATCATTTATTTTTACAGATTTAGCATTCCGATACCTTGATCATTTAATTAGTATGTATATTAATTTCTTTAAAAAGAGCGTTTTAAGACTTAAAATTTACTATAAATATTTAAATAGTAACTATGTATTGTCTATATTGTATATTAAATGGCAGACAGAGCATGTCTTACCGTAAAATAAGAATATGGTGTTAAATTGCAGTTACCATTTTTGTTGTCCGTGGAACATTATGTATTGTTTGGCAAATCTAAACTGTAATAGTATATTGTGTATTATAAATTATAAGATACGGTCCATGGTGATCTTTTCTATCGTAAAATAACAATATAAAGTTAACATTTTCACGACTTTTTGTTTTTCCAAAGAAATAGTTATTTACTTACAAAGATTCGTAACAGATAAAGTCAGATGGGCGTGTATGTCGTAGGCATATAGTCAAATCAGGCATTGTATTAAATGCCTAGGCATATAGTCAAAGAATTTAATGTTTATGCAATTTTACTATCCGCCTAGACATTTAATTAAATTACTAGGCATTTGATTAAATGTTCATTTCATGTCAGGCAAATAATAAAAAAAAACATTTTGTATTATTTAAAAAATTTAAATATATTTTCTATCAGTTATTTATTGCTATTTTATGTATAAAAAAAGCTATGTATTATTTATAATAATATGAAAAACACGTTGGTATATGAAATAATATGTTTAATTTCGTGTGCATTATTACTATTGTTTTAAAAATGAAATCATAAATATATACAGGTAATAAGTAATTAGATGTGATAGACGTAGATAATAGTACGAGTGTATTGTATACCCTATAGGCTATAGTCAGCATAGTCTATAGTACGAGTAGTGAGTACTATAAATTCTTATTAAATAAAAATAAAAGTTCCATTGGTTTTTACCTTGGTTGTATGAGAACCTTATCTATATTGAGTACCGTAAAATAGTGAAAAAATAATTTAAAGAACTAAAGGTTGGTGATCAAATAGTATTAAGTGTTCCAAAAGTAGACCGAGGACCTTTCGATAGTCAAAATATTAATGGGTTAGTGATTGACATTCGGAACGGCGTTTATCAAATTGGTACAGAAGTGAGTATAATAAAAAATTGGTGTTTAAGAAAAGAACTTATACTAATGTCAAATAATGGCTTAGAAGACAGCAAAATAAAAAAAATAAATGTATATGTCCATACGTGAAGCAGTAGCAAACTTATCAATTTACAACGGTCAAGGTTTTGTTAAATGTCAGTCAATCAGGAAAGCGGCAATGTCAAACCAATTGGTGCTTATGTTTTAAGAAAAATCTCAAATATTCCAGCAAATGCCACCAAATAACAACATGTAACAACAAGTAATAGGTAACAAAACCTTGTAATTATAATATAACTTTAAATTTTTTTTTTATGATTTCATTTTTAAAACAATAGTAATAATGCACACGAAATTAAACATATTATTTCATATACCAATGTGTTTTTCATATTAATAAATAATACATAGCTTTTTTATACATAAAATAGCAATAAATAACTGATAGAAAATATATTTAAATTTTTAAAATAATACAAAATGTTGTTTTTATTATTTGCCTGACATGAAATAGACATTTAATCAAATGCCTTGTCATTTAATTAAATGACTAGGCATTTAACTAAATGTCTTGGCGGATAGTAAAATTGCATAAACATTAAATTCTTTGACTATATGCCTAGGCATTTAATAAAATGCCTGATTTGACTATATGCCTACGACATATACAAGCGGACCGTACCCAACCAACACTATGCTCCGGTTAAATGTATTCACAATAACAGGGGAATAATGTGTCTGTGTGGACTGTGGGCTGTTCGCGACTCATTCAGCGGGAAACTGCATGGTGAGTTATGCTCGGGCTGTGGTATTTAATTAAGTGTACAGAGCATTGTGTGGGAGAAGGGAGTAGAGGCTTATCAGTCATCAGCACGCCAATCAATAATATGGAGGTGTGGGTGAGAGAGAGCCGTCCAAACACGGCACTGCATGTCGTCGTCCTAGGCTAATAGTACCACGACCAGCTTGGTGTCCTCGCATCATGCCGTTGGCTGGTGTTCAAGGCGTCGTTGTTGACGGTTGTCTATGATTCTTTTAACGCTGAATGGTACCTTGGTGTGCCGATGGATAACCCGGCTGCCGGACCTATTGTATGACGCTCTATGTGAGGTACTTCCACGAGGAGTCTCGGGGAGCGCGTATAATGGCCGAAAATATATTAGCCGATCCGTATTCTAGCCGAAAAATATTTCTGCCGAAAAATAATTGGTTGGATAAGTAAATTAGCAGAACCGTATTTTAGCCGAAAAATATTATAGCCGAACGTATTTTATCCGAAACGTATTAAAGCCGAATTTATACCGATAAGTGTGGGTCTGTCTATACGCAGTCGATTAGACCACCACCGTCGTTATCATTTTGTTATTATCAAAAACAAAGTTGTTATCATATCGTATCATCCATTATAATAAATACATACATTACATTATTTCATACAATATAATATAATAACATATTATTATATAAATTGTATAATAAATCTTTTATTTTATGATATAGGCACCTATACTTAACTGCTAGTAGAATTTGATTCATATTTTGCATAATATACAGCAATTGCAATTTTCTTAACACATGCAATCTGTTTGATGGCAGAAAATAAGTGGTTTTATACTACCATTGGATTCATTATGTGGACGAAAAAAGACGAATGGATCTTCGCAGGAAAAAATTTTTTGTGTCCGTATATAATATTGCCTACATTTAGCCCCTTTTTGCAGTTATCAAAATGTGATAACATTGATAAACCGATAACATAATTTTCATTATAAATTATAATAATATATTTTATTATATTAATTATAATTAAAATAGTTAAATGTAGTTAATAAGTTATTAAAAAACACAA
>NW_019101472.1:6970-8698 GCF_001856785.1 Myzus persicae | reverse complement strand
ATTCTAACTTAACTTGTAAGAATTGCAAATATTTTTTTCATCCCGAGTGTGTTTCTTTAAAAAAAGAAGATGCTGATTTTCTTACAACTGCCAATAAGCCGTGGACGTGTCAAAATTGTGTCAATTCAATGGAGATCCTTCAACAGCAGTCTGACTTATCAAGCAGTGAATTTGCCCCATCATTAAATGACAATGATTTTCATTCAACTGAGTTGAAGCATATATTAACTTGTTTGGATCAAGTTCGAACTGAGCAATCAAAGCTCTTTGACTTGGTTAACAATCAAAGTAAGAAACTTGATCTTCTTGTTAGTAAATTTACACGGGTTCTTAAGGAACTATCTGAACTAAAAGAAGAGAACAAAATACTTAGAAATAACGTTGACTCCTTGGCTGACCGAGTAGTTTCTTTAGAAACGAAACAACTAAATTCAGTTTCAAATGATGATGCATTTTCGGAATTTATTGACCGTCAGTCTCGATCTAAAAATATTGTTTTATTTAATGTTCGCGAGACGATTGACAATAACGTAAATAATTCCGATATATCGACTGTTAATCTCATTTTACGTAATCTTGGTGTTGATATCAAACCAGTTATTGTACAACGCTTAGGAAAGCCAAACGTTAATTTCCGTCCGATTAAAGTTACGTTACCATCTATTTCTGATGTTTATAAAATTCTCGGTTCTACACGTAAACTTAAATTTGATCATACGTTTAGTGATATCAAAATAACAAGTGATAAAACACTGAAGCAACGTCAACATTTTAAAGATCTACGTATTCAACTCAATAATCGTCTTACAAACGGTGAAAAAGATCTGACAATTAAGTACATCAAGGGATGTCCATCTATTGTTTCTACTACAGTCCAAAAAAAGTAATAAAGAAGTCAGTGCTATCATTATATTATCAAAATGTAAGAAGTATAGTCTCTAAACTCGATAAACTTATCCCTATAATTAATACTTCTTTTTATAATATAATTTCGTTTTCTGAGACATGGCTTTCTAGTAATATATCTAATTCTGAGCTTAACTTTAATAACTATACAGTTTATAGATGTGATAGGTCTTTGTCTAATAGTAATTGTAATGTTGGTGGTGGAGTTTTAATCGCAGTTGATTCTAATTTAAAAAGTAAAATATTAAATGTATCTATTAAAAGTGTCGAGCATTTATTTGTTCATATACAATTAGGATCGACTACGTATAGGGGAACGTGGGGGAATGGCGGCCAGTGGGTAATACCGGTCAGTGACATATCTCATGAAATATGATAGCTAAAATTCGGTGTGTACTAGTTGCGGTCATAATCAAAAATTACATACTAGTTGCGGTCACCCCTCAAAAAGGTTACATACTAGTTGCGGTCATCCATCAAAAAGGTTACATACTAGTTGCGGTCATTCAAATAATAATAACTAAGTATACTAAATAATATAATAAAATATAGTTTATATGATGATTAAATATGAAATTAATATTTCGTTTATTTATTGAATTTAGAAAAATGTATTAATCAACATTTTCCTTCCCATTTATATCGAAAAGATAAAAGACTTAGGACTGTCTACACTATTATTTTTTGTGTAGTTATGGTTAAAAATGTTGATACCTACTTATGTTTATATTACGTGGTTAAACTTGTGTCAAAATATAGTATATAATAGTAAACTTGTGTCAAAATATAATATATAATAGTATAATAATAATAATAATTATA
>NW_019101472.1:0-6624 GCF_001856785.1 Myzus persicae | reverse complement strand
TGGGGGAATGGCGGCCAGTGGGTAATACCGGTCAGTGACATATCTCATGAAATATGATAGCTAAAATTTAGATTTTCACGTTATTTGATAAGTGTTGTTATCAAAACCTAATATCAGATGTCTCAAAATGATAAACACAATTTTTCCCACCAAAAGTTGGTTATCAATTTTATTATCACTTTTGATCTAATATTTTTCAAAACCGAAAATCATCTGAAGGTAAGAGTTTTAATTTTTTTTTCTACATTAATGGTTGTATTTACCTCTAAATATTATGAGGATTACAATTATGTGATCATGATTCACCTAAATAGTATGGTTTTTAAGTAAATGCATGTATTTAAAAATAACTATGAAAGGGGTATTACCGGCCAAATGTGATGAGGTAATTGCGGTCAAATTTTGTCTGACTGTCATTACCCCGCCTCAAATAAATTATATTAAATATTAGGTATAATTTTAATAGGTTAATAATTTATTTTAGATGCCACGAACATACATTAGAAAAACAACTAAAGGTAGTTGGAATACCGAAGACTTAGTACAAGCCATAAATGTTGTTGCTAATAAAGAGATGAGTATGCGTAAGGCTGCTAAAAAATTCAATATACCATACAGTACTCTCCAAGAAAGAATAAACCACAGTAATTATCAACCTCCAAGATTAGGTTGTATGTCAGTGTTTTCATCATCAAACGAACAAGAAATTGCTGATCATGTAATTAAACTAGCTAATCTTTTTTATGGTTTGACCCCTTTACAACTAAGAGCAGCTGCCTATACATTTGCTGTTAAAAATAATATTAAAAACAAATTTAATCATCATCATAAGGTTGCTGG
Source organism: Myzus persicae (assembly GCF_001856785.1). NCBI lineage: Eukaryota > Metazoa > Arthropoda > Insecta > Hemiptera > Aphididae > Myzus > Myzus persicae. Next base: position 5,784 of record NW_019101472.1, on the reverse strand, counting down.
TGTTGATTGGTTTCGAAATTTTATTAGACGGAATCCTTCTGTAACTGTAAGAAAACCTGAAGCCACTAGTATGAGTCGAATTACTGCATTTAACAAAACAGAGGTTTCACTATTCTTTCAAAATCTTGAAAAAGTAATGGAAAAATATAATTTTACTCCAGCTAATATTTATAATATGGATGAGACAGGGATTAGTACAGTACAGGATCCAGGCAAAATTATTGCTCCAAAAGGCCAGAAAAGAGTGGGCTCTATTACTAGTTGGGAAAGAGGAAAGAATGTAACAGTAATCTGTGGAATGAGTTCATCTGGAACATTTATTCCACCAACTTTTATTTTTCTTAGGAAAAGGATGAGCAATCAATTAACTAAAAATGGTCCTCCTGTAGCATTATATCAATGTACAAAAAATGGTTGGACTAATGAAGAAGTTTTTCTTGAATGGCTCAAACATTTCAATTATTATGCAAAACCATCACAAGAATATCCTGTCTTATTAATATTAGATAACCACAACAGTCATATTTCCATGGCAGCCTATGAGTTTTGCAGATCAAAACATATTGTTATGTTATCATTACCACCTCATACTTCCCATAGACTACAGCCATTAGATGTTAGTTTTTTTGGTCCACTAAAAGCTGCATTTAAAAGAGAGTGTGACTTATATATTAAATCACATTGCCTAGTAAAAATAACACCATATGATTTAGTAGAGTTATTTAATAAAGCTTATTCTTGTGTAGCTACAATACAGAAAGGGATTTCAGGGTTTGCCTCAACGGGCATTGTGCCACTGAATCCGAATATTTTCACCGATGAAGATTATTTTGCTGCTGCCACATTAAATTGTGATGATCCAATTAATGTAATTGAAACCCCTAATACTTCAAACTCAACTCCTCAATCTTCTAAGAATGCTGATGATTCTCTTGTTTCACCTCAAATATCTCAAAGCCTGGTTAGTATTGAAGAATTAACACCAATTCCTAAAAAAATGCCGATAAAAATAGTGAGAAGAGTAGCTGCTAAACAGCACTCCACTTTGATAACAGGTACTCCCATGAAAGATAAACTGCAAGAAAGAGAAAAAAAAAGAAAAGAAAAGTCAACAAAAACAGAAGCAAAACTTCAAAAAATAAGAAATTCTAAACCTAAATGTAAGTAAATATAGTTTGGTAGCTTACCAAGCTAAAAAAAATATAATATATTATAATATAATATATTATTTTCATTTTATTTTTTTATTTTTTTAGGCACAAAAAAAGATAAAATCACAAAACGAAACCTTTTTGATGATTTTGAAAATGATTTAAAACACAAATGTAAGTAGAATCAGTATTTAATTAAATTATTAAGATGGATAGGTATATTTTACTAACTACAAAAAAATATGTAATCAAATTGGTTTGTGTTTTTATAGCTGAAAAAAAAAAGTCTCTGCAAAAAGACTTTTTGATCAATCAAGTGATGATGAAAGTGTTGATATAATGGAGATATGTGATGATGATAGTGATGACAACATCAATGATGGCAGTGAAGTATGTTTAATTTGTGAAGAGTATGGTAAAAATGAAGTTTGGTATCGGTGCACTAGTTGTGGGTTTTGGGTACACGCTGATTGCAGCGATGCAGATTCACCAGAAGGCTACATTTGTGATATATGTAATCGATATTTAAGAAAGACTGAAATGAATAATTAAGTTCCTGATATTTGTATACTAAATTATACCTAAGTGTTAACTAGTATTTGTTATTATTAATTGTTAAATTAAATGAAAAGACTTGTCTACATAAGAGCTATACATATTATAATTTGTTTTTTTTTTTTTACCAAGCAGGAGAGAACTGCAATTTATATATTCTATTTAAAGTTTACTTATTATATGAAAGTGATAATGTTATTATTAATTGTTAAATTTGATGAAAAGACTTGTCTACCTAAGAGCTATACATATTATGATTTGTTTTTTTTTTGTTTACCAAGCAGGAGAGGACTGCGATTTATATATTCTATTTGAAGTTTTATACATATATTATAATTTGTTTTTTTTCTACCAAGCAGGAGAGGACTGCAATTTATATATCCTATTTGAAGTTTACTTATTATATGAAAGTGATAATTTTATTATTAATTGTTAAATTTGATGAAAGACTGTTTACCTAAGTACTATAATACATACTATAATTTGTTTTTTTTATTTTACCAAGTATGTGGACTGAAATTTATATATCTATTCTATTTAATGATTATTATATTATGAAAGTACATATTTACCTGCCTATATTTTATATATTAGGTAACTTATATTTGTTTATTAAAAATATATAATCTGATGTACAAAATACAATGCAAAAAATAATTTTAATTGAAATAAATTAAAAGTTTGTTCGCTTTTTGGTACCTAAGATATATTTTTTTATACTTTTAAAATGTATTGATACAAAAATTACACATTTCTAATGCATTTTAGTAATTCTTAATATTGATAAATATCTCTGTACAGATGACATCATATTTTAATTATAATTTGTAAGATTTTTAGAAAGTTATATTTTGTCCTTTACTTTTACATGTATTTTTGTGTGACTGGTATTAACCCACTATATGGGTAATACCGGTCATTTGCGTTTTTTTAAAAAATGAAAAAAAAAAATATTACACTTAGCTTTAAAAATTTGAAACTTATACATGTAGTAGCTAACAACTTTGTAGTTCTAATGTTAGCAATAGTAAAATATTTGGTTCATTATTACCGGAGATACATGAACTCCCGCTTAGGTGGCCACCATTCCCCCATCTTCCCCTATACTTTGCTGTGTTTATATTCCACCTCGTTCAAATATCATTATGTATGAAAATTTATTTTTTGCTCTTAATGAACTTTATCAAAATAATCTTAATTCTAAAATTATTATATTAGGTGATTTTAATTTACCATCGTTAATTTGGTCTAATACTTCCTTACCTGTTAATTGTAATTCTAATATTGAATCTTATTTTATTGGTATGTTATCTCATCTAAATTTAAATCAATATAATTTTATTCGTAATCACAATAATGTTATTTTAGATTTAGTATTATCAGATGTTCATGTTAATGTCTCTAACGATCCTGATCCATTATTACCAATCGATAATCATCATCCCGCGTTAAATATATCGTTAGACTGTAATCAATTTGAACTATTACAATTACCTGAATTAGTTTATGATTTCAAAAACTGTAATTATATTAATATTATAAATTTTTTAGGTGACTTAATCTCTGATCAGGTTTTTAATTCAACAGACATTAATATTCTTATTAATCAATTATATTCAATAATATATAAAGCAGTTGATAATTTTGTTCCATTGAAATTTATGTTCCAAAATTCTTTCCCTACTTGGTATTCTAAAAAGCTTAAATTGTTGATAAGAGAAAAAAAAATTGCTCATTTATCCTACAAACAAAATAATAATATAATTGATTACAACCATTTTTCTCGGCTGCGAGCTAAATGCAAAAGTCTAGCAAAACTTGATTATTACAACTACACCATTAAATCTCAACAATCTATTAAACATAATCCTAAAGAATTTTGGAAATTTGTAAATAACAGAAGAGATAAAAATGCTTTACCTAAAATTGTCAATTATGATTCTGTTTCTGCTAATAATGGCCAAGACATTGTTAACCTTTATGCATCTTATTTTTCCAAGGCTTATTGTAATTCTACTCATAGTAATTTTGGAAGTAATAAATTAAATGATAAAATTATTAATTCAACCTTTTCGTTTAATAAATTAAAATTTACTGAAATAGATGTATTTAATTTAATTTCTAGCCTACCTCTTTTATCAAGTAGTGGACCTGATGGTATTCCTCCTATTTTCCTTTATAATTGTAGATTTGTTTTAACTCCAATTTAACTATTATTTTCAATACCTCTCTTAATATTGGTATTTTTCCTGAGTTCTGGAAAACTTCTTTTGTTTCCCCAGTCTTTAAGAAAGGTGATCCGTCATCAATTCCAAATTATAGACCTATCTCTAAGCTATCTGCTATTCCTAAACTATTTTCTAATTTAATTTCATCTAAATTAACATCATATTGTTCCCCATACCTTTTTCAAAATCAACATGGCTTTATATCTAAACGTTCATCATGCACTAATTTATCTCTGGTAAAAAATCTAATACTTAACTCATTTAACTCTAATTCACAAACTGATATTATTTATACAGACTTCTCGAAAGCTTTTGATCGTGTTAATCTTGAAATATTGTTCTATAAATTACAGTATTTTGGATTTTCCGATCCTTTGCTTTCCTGGTTTCGCTCCTTTCTAACTAACCGTTTCCAAATAGTTAAATATCAAAATTTTTGCTCTCCCAAATTTAATGTTCCATCTGGTGTCCCCCAAGGTGACCACTTGTCAACTCTTCTTTTTAATATTTTCATTAATGATTTACCAGATGTTATTAAAAATTCTGAAATTTTTTTATTTGCTGACGATACCAAGCTTTTAAAAGTAATAAAAGATACTCAAGATGCTACTGACTTGCAAACGGATTTAAACAACTTACAAAATTGGTGTGAAATTAATGATCTATTTTTAAATATTGAAAAATGTAAGGTTATGCGTTTTAATTTAATCAAGAACCCAATTAATTTTAATTATTCTATTTCTAATTGTAATCTTGAACTTGTCTCTAATTTTAAAGATCTTGGGATAATATTTGATTCTAAGCTAAATTTCTCTTATCACACTGAATTTATTAAAAACAAAGCAATGCGTATTCTTGGTTTCATCAAACGTACTTGTAAAGATTTTTGTGATCCATTTGCTTTAAAAATTCTTTATTACTCTTTAGTTCGTTCGAACCTTGATTATTGTCCATTAATTTGGATAAATAATACGTCTAAACAAAATGATAGTATTGAAGCTGTACAAAATAACTTCTTGCGATTTATGTCTTTTAAATTTAACATAGATAGGCCACCACATGGTTCATACGACAATATTTTAAATTATTTAAATCTTATTCCACTTAAAACTAGACGTTTACAGCTGATCTCGAAATTTCTTCATAAATTAATTAATGGCTTAATCGATTGTCCTGATTTACTTTATTTGATCAACTTTAAAATCAATTCTTTTAATACCAGAAATCCTGAACTTTTTTATCCTATCCATTCTGATAAAAACTATATATTAAATAGTCCTGCAAATCATTTAATGATTGCTGGAAATACTTATACTTTTAATTTTAACTAGTTAAGTTCTTTTTGTATTGTCTTACTTTATCTATATTATTATATTGTTTCCTGGATAACACGTATTTTTGTAATTATTATTCATATTAATTTTCGTATATTTCTCATTGTATACTTTACTAATTAATAATTATCATAATTGTAAACCCTACTGCTGTAATTTAAACCATTTGTTTAAGGACTTTGTCCGTTTAATTATTATAAATAAATAAATAAATAAGGTTTCACAATAAAATATAAACATTATTAAAAGCATTTGGTCAATGAGAAAGTAAATTGTTATAAGTGTATTAAGTTGTGATTAATACAAATGAAACACATATTGGTGGTTTTGATGTGTGTGGGAAATGAACAAATACTAATGCATTATTCATAATAACCTCAGTGTTGTGTCGAGAAGTCTCCAGGAAACCAGAAACCTCGAACACAGCTTGCTAGATTTGTGACCCATGGTGTTGCACGAATTGCGTCCATATCCGTCGAAATCTAAAAGTAAATGTGAATGTGAGTATAACGGTCA
>NW_019101471.1:421817-482497 GCF_001856785.1 Myzus persicae | reverse complement strand
AAATAATAATAATAACATAAATCATAGGTCACTGCAGCCTACAGGTATGTCGTGTGTAGCTAAATTAATTTGTTGTGCTCTTCGTGCCAATGCACATGATTCTTACCTTTAACGGGTTTTTAGTTACGTTGTCCATGTTAAACGTGATTGTCAGCTTGTTGTCCGTTTCGAAGACGTATTCTATGCCAGCCTTGGAATAATTTTCGGGCATCCTGTCGACCGATACATAAAAATAAATTCAATGGTACGAGTATTGTGAAAAACGTCTACTGTTTTGGGTGTCGATTATGTTATTATCAATTGCATTACCACGGCCAATCCGGTACAACGTGTTTGGAATTGAAAGTGTAACAAAATCCATATTCGGTAAATACTGGCTCAAACCCCAAACAACAGTTGTATGGTTCGCCTTTGAACGTGCAGTCGTACAGTAAGTCCTCGCAATGATATACTACCTATGCGTCAAACATTGCAGTAGTTGTAAGTTGTTCTTATATTAGTTATATATCTATAGTAGCCAGTTTCTAGTATAAAATAAAGCGAAATATTACTTGGTATGCTAAATCTTTGAACTTATCCTTTGGTAGCCAATCGTATTCAGAAAACTGTTTAAACATTTGGACGTTATCGTAAGAGAACGAAGCTACTTCGTTAACAAATTTTAAAAATATCTCCGCTCGCTCATTTTCTGTGTTATTATCGTACACACTAAAGAAATATCAATTTAAAACTGTAATGCACAATAATAAAAATTTATTTTACCGTACTTAAAAAATGGCACATGTCAATGCGGCATTATACTGATGATTGATAAGGAACAATCAACAATATTTTACATTTTAAAGAATTATGCAGTAGTACCTACAATTCATCAAATCTCGTAAATCATTGTTTATTTGCTGCAGTCCACAATAGTTCAAAATTCAAATAAATAATAATTACGTACAACCGTATATTTATTTGCGATACATACATCGATGAAGTAGCCTTGTAATTAATTAGATAAAATAAATGCATATATTATGTATATAATATATACATTATACAATAATATACAGCAATAGAAACATACAATTTCTGTACTCTAAATACAAGTTACAAATACCCCTTATACCCTATTTATTATAGAAATACTTGGGTTATAAATTTACAATATAAAAATCTGTTTACCTCGTTGCGTAATCCCATACTTTTTCATCGGAAGTTGGTCGTTTAGGACATACCGTTATAGCTGGAAATTGTACGTCCCAGCTGTGAAAGTCCGTATCTAAACCAGTGATGGTCGGACTTGTTTGAAACTTCTCCCAGAGCGATATTATAATGATAGAAGTGACAACGATCCCCACAGATAAAAAACTAAACCACATGAACCTATAAAAAAAAAATATTGAAATATGTAAGTCTTAAATACGAATATTTTCTTTTAAAGTATAATTATTTTATCATTTGTAAGCAATTTTCGTTGCTCTAAAGAGTTTTAATTATACAATGTGGCTATAATATTGTTAATGTCATACATTGAATTACAATTGGACATTTAAAAAATGAGTGATATGCATTTAAATTTTAAAGGTTTAGAAAACGTACCATGTAAGTTTATGGCATTAGGCATAAGCGGAATTTGGGGCGAGATGATGCACTTTTTCGATGATATTATTTGGGGAAGGAGGGACTTTTGCCCCTTCCGACACCAGAAAACTGGGTGTGAGATGTAGAGAGAACAATTTGTAACTTATGAGTGTACCTAAATTCCAATACATATGCAATAATTTTTTACTCATTTAACTATGTGTAGTGTGTACTTGCTACTTAGCACTTACTAAGGAAATTGGAAAATGTAAGGTCCACGATAATGGATGATTTAAAAATGTTAGTGATTAATACCAATCTACCGAAATTATAATAATTTGTAAAAATAGTCCAAGTTCAATAAATACTAGATCCATATGATCCTGTAATATTACATCTATTTTATAATTTTGTAAAACTATTTTTAAGGACTATTACCCTTATTCCTTATTAGCATAAAAAATGTAATAACAGAGAAACTACTCATTCAAATTTTGAATTAAGTACCTACAACAACATTTTCGAGAAAAATGTCCATTAAATAACTTACAGTAGAAAAGGGAACCTCAACTGATGGAAACAAGTTTGTATCACCACGGGGCTCAAAAAAACAGTTCAAGTATTTGACAATATTGTCTTTGAGTTACTTATTTATAGAAATTCCAAAAATCAGAATTTTTATGAAAAATGTATTGTTAAAGAAAATAATGAGAGTGAATCGCACTGTGCAATGAATTTATTTACATTTTTACATTGGATATTTTTTACTCAGTCATCGGTTATCAATGAGACGAATGGTTAAATTAATCAAATTAATGTAAATACCGTTCGTGAAGTGGTCGATCGCTTTGTGCTATATATCTAACGCCATGTAATGTGCTGTGGTTAAAAAATTCGTTGAACTGGAGACGCATGCTGGTCTTCAATAATTTTGTTTTCGACGCTTCAACTTTTTCTGTGTTAGTCAAACCGTCAAACATTGTTAATGTTGTTTCCCCGACACTATACTTATAGTATTGCAACGAGCAGGCACGTCAAATGTGTTTATGTACAGCAGGCATAATGACTGTGAAAATTCGAAAAAGTTATCTCTGTCAATCTGGCGTGTACGAAACATATGCTCAAATTATTGGTGTCGAACAAGGGGTATATGTACTTATACATTATTATTGATTTATTTTGTGTATAATGTTTGTCACGGAGAACAATTATTACGGCTATATTATGTATGAGGTATATACAGTTTACCTCCGATAGTTTACCTCAAATTAAAACTAATGGCATTGCAAATATTCATCGGTAAAAAAATACTCTATTATATTTGAATATTTGATTTAAAGCTTTAATCCTTTAACTTTACCAATTACCATGACTTGACTGAAAATAACACAAAAAAATTATCTTATTTTTAAAAGAGCTGCTTGTTAGAATTTCAAACACAATTCGTATCATATCTCAGGATTTAGATTGAGATACTATGAGATATTATATCGTTTTTTAATATTTGGATAGAATTAATAATATTACAATTTACAGTAATCTATCGTATTATCTGGTGTCTGGTAATTAACTTTAATATTAATATCTTTTTATAAAGTTCTTGACTTAGTAATATTACAGAATTACATATCGGTCACTATATTTTTACTCACTACTTTTTTCATACGCGATACTACTAATAACTATAGAACAATAATCGTCATCATTAATTACCTACTAAATTACAGCAATAAATTAATATATATTATTCGCTGGGTTAAGATGTTTATGATAGTATATATATTATTTTTCTTTTAACCACGAACATTGCAGACCAAGTTAGAGTAGAAGCAGTTCAATTAAATTTTATTTTTGGTTTTTATATTTTCTGCGTTGTTTTTTTTTTAACAAATATAATTTTTTTTAAACAATTTGTCGTTGTTCTTAAATTTTAGGTTTCAAAGAACATTTTTTTAAATATTAAGTTTTTTATTAGGTGTATATATTTTGTACATGTGTTCGTTCGCGCTACTCAAGTGACAAGCGTGTCATTCATGTTTTTACAGAGTTACAACTCCCTCGAATATAAATTGTTTAATTTCTATTAATAATCTATTATAATAGGTATTTTGTATTGTGAGGTACATTTTGAATGAATATTGAACAATGGAAACCAGCATTTTCTACGTTTTTATGTTAAATTTATATATTATGCATAGTATCATGTTTTATTGTTTTAAGGGCATACTTAGATATTTCTTGGACATATTCGCATGAATTTTTTTTTTTAGTTTTTAAGGTAAAACCACTTGTGTTAGTATGGTTATAACTGGTGTATCGAGGATTCATTGATATTTACACATAAATAATAAATATATATATAATATATGTGCTTAAACTAAATAACAATTGTTTATTGAAATTAAATCTTTTTTTTTTTGTATAATTATAGCTCAACAATTGCATCACATTAAAACATTTAACAGTACAATATAAAGAACAAAAGTAAAATCATAATAATGTTTAATAGTTGAATAATACTATTGAATAAATTACATATCTAAAAACTAAAAATAATAAACTAATATATCATATACCTATTGAATGAATTTTCAATAGTATAGTTTTTGTAATTGTTAAAAACAATATATTTTCATCCATTCATTAGGAAAAAACAGTTTATTTTGTTAATTAATTTAGCTACATTTTTTCTCTAAACATTTTAATATCACACAGTTGGGTATTATTAACATACGTCACTGTATATAATATGAGCCTTCACGTTCATTCGTTATTCCTGTCTCCAATCCCTTCACTCTATAATTAGACTCACTCCCCCACCGCAAAACGCGTCAACGCCAGTCCTTGGACGTATATAAAAACAAATATAGAATTTCTTTAATTTGTTTATTTTCCTGTCCTTTTTTTGTAATTGTTTTTACACGAAAAGGTTGATATTTATTATTTTGTGTGCAGTTTGGCAAAAGGCGACTTTAACGACGGAGGCGTATTTGCGTACTGCATAATTTATACGGAGACTTTTTTTTTCAAATCATATATTTTCTTTTCGTCGTTTTCGGGATCGGTGGAAGGGACGCGGGTGTATACAGCGGTGAGTCGTGTGTTCCAAAATTAAACTTCAGCCAAATGGATCACCGACACGGCTGTGTCTAGAGTATACAGTTTAGTGTACACCGCGCCGTCATCTCGTCGTGTCGCTCTTTTGACTGCGCTGTACCGCGAATCAGCATGACGACGGCGCAATGTTTTCGTCGTTAAAGTTTTCCACGCTGCGGTCGAAGAAACACACGTCTCCGAAGCAAAGCGCGCAGCACCGGAAGTCCACGAGCAAATGTAAGGAGCCTACACGTGAGCAACATTATTGTATACGTTCGAATATATATATATATATATATATATATATGTATATGAGCAGTCGACGCCGAATATTCACGATCGCTTTCTCGTAATTATTCATTTTAGGGCTGCTGGACAAGGTGTGTTCGGCCCGGAAGAGTGAAGACAAACGAATGGTGTCCAAGCACGCGATTTACGAGTCTAGCACCTACACGGATCAATGTACGGGTATATCTGTAGACTATATTTAATACTTATAATAAAATTATGACATTGTTTATGACTCCTGATATATGCTTTAACTATAAAGATCTGAATATAAAAAATAAAATATACAATAGACCTGCGGGCTGCAATAGACGCGACGATTAATAAAGAATACATAGATAAATTAACTTCAAAGTATAATATACGCACTCTGTTAACGCGTTATCCTCGTAAAAGTCTAAATTATTTAATACTATGTAGCTATTATTATAGTCAGTTACCTAATATTTAATTATTAATGGAGCTTCGCATGGGTAGTGGTGTAATGGTAGTGATGTAGCTATATAGAACTGTAAAGGTGTTTTATAAATATAAAAATATTAAGATCACGACGAAAGAGCATTTTAGATATTTGGTATATAGGGTATATAGGTAAGTTGGTAGGTACTTTATTACAATTTTAAGTCATAAATATTTAAAATAGGTAAATAGGGAATAGTATATTGTATATATGACAATTGAAAAACGAAAATCATAAAGATTCCAATGAAATTATCTAGCTATGAATTGAGGCATATGTAATCATTTGGAAAATTAATAGGACTTGAATTATTTAGGATAGTGAAACTGGTAGAAAACACATCTACATCTTTGTTTTCATAAAAACCCTAGTTTCTTATAACTTGATGGGTATTTTAGTGTATACGCCTTTAGTCTTAATTTTCAGATCAGTATGTGAAACACAAAATCATCGATGTGTTCATCGAACGGGAAGATGGTAGTCTCGGGATAGTGCTGCGTGGTGGTGCACATCCGGATCCTGACATGTGCAAGCCTTTGACCGTGACACACGTCAGACCCGATGGACCCGCAGACAGGTTAGTACCAATTAAAACTTAAATTGATTCCAGATTATAGTTCAAACAATGTAAATTGATGGAAAATTAATAACTCATCATAATTTATAATAATAAATAATGTTATCATATAATCAGTGATCTGGCTGATATCGGGACTACCTATGTGTAAAATGTAGTTGGCGAGCCTCTATTCGGAGTCGTGTTTTGGTGTTACTTTGGGGGCTTCGATTTTATAGTCTGATTTTATCGATGAACCTGGGTGACTGGATGAATAAATGAAAACAATTCGTTCCAGCTAACTAACCAATTAATTCCATCATTTAATAAAATGGATATTGTAATTAATAAAAACTAATCAATTATTAATACTAAATCCGAAATATGTAATAAACATTGACCTCACTGGTGGAATAACAGTTCATATTGTACCCTATATGGCTATATGGCTATGTCCCTATGACCCTATGTCCCTACCTAACTGTGGTTCTTTCAACATCTATATTTTATCACTGTCCTTCTCTCCCACGCTATAGTATATTATATATTTAAAATTTAAATTACTTTTTTTCTTCCACTGAGCTAAAATGTTCCTCTTTCCAGTTTCCTCCAATAATGTCATCACAATAAAATCCATCCTTAATTTTATCCATCAAATTGGTTTAAAAATCGATGTGTCTATGTGCCTTACACAGTTACACACCACGATCTGTTCATTTCTGTTATTAATATCTTTATTTTTTTTCTCTTGCATTTAGTCCCTCTCAAAATAATAGTTACAAGATGCAATTATTTCTATTAAAATCTCATTGAATTAAAAAAAAAAAACTATCAACCACCAATAATCGCTCAATAATTTATTTATTCCGATCGACCGTGGGAATATCATAAATGCTCAGGGATCTATGCGACGTACGGTCAATTGGTCGTATGAAATTGATTTCCAGCAATTGGTCTGAGACTTATCAAACTGAAGTATACGACAAATTTGTACCACGGTCAATTGACGAATAACTCGTTCTGGGTGATAGCTCAACGTGAATTTCCTTCAAGCTGGCCCTGCATATATTAACCAGATCTATCCTGCTTATACATATAATATTTGAAATATAAACGTTTTTAATTAAGGTATTAATATAAAGAAATAGACTGTACAGAACATTGAAATTTCAGTATTTAATTGATATAATAATCGTAGAAGCAATAAGCATATACAAATATTATAATTGCTAGCTTATTGACCAAATAACAGTTCTAACGTTTTTACACAAGATGTAACCGAATAACTTTAAAATGAAATAACTTTTGTACCAGTTAATATAATTTTTTTTATATTAATGGACGCTATAAGTTCTGTATAAAGTTGTTGATTTTCATTTACGGAAGATAAAAATTATAAGTGTACTACATACTATGTAGTATTCTAATTAAATTCTTTTAGAAAAAATTTGAAATAACCAATTTGTAAATCTAATTATTAGAAAAATGATGGTAAAAAGGTTTATTTATAAGTCAAGTAGTTTATTTTTATTTTTTAAAAATATCAATATTTTTTTAAGTAAATTAATTTTAAACATAAAAACTTTTTTTTATATATTCTTTTTGGAAATTATCGGACTTAAGTAAATCTTAAATTATTTATTATCCATACAAGATAATCATAATTGTTCATATTTTAACTATTGACAATTTTTATTTTTCATTTGTCAGGTCTTTCTGTTACTCCTTGTACAGTTATAGTGTAGTTTGTAACTACAACTTAAGTTATTAAATAAGTGAAATAATTTATGTTTAATACATTGATTTATTTTTAGAGAAGGCACAATTAAGGTTGGTGATCATTTATTAGCCGTGGACGGTGTTTCGTTGAATGGTTTAATACTGGCTGACGCTGATGCAATACTCAGACAGTCGGACGGGGCATGCCGATTGACCGTGCGATACCAAGTATCGGCGGCGGATCGAGTCGGTAACACCACTTGTCCAATGTTGGTTGAAGTTGAGAGCCCAAGACCCCATCAACTAGGCCTAACGTTGACAAACACGATCAATAATAGCGCTGTCGTAGTTGATCACGTAAAACCTGGAAGCATTGCCGAGCGGTAAGTATCTTATTCCCCGTATACTCGTTTACGAAATTTTGAATAATTTAAATTGGTGATCTTTAACATTCTAGTATAATATCCACTATGTACTTTTGTTAACACTCATCAGTGTTCCCTACTCTTCTATGAGGTAAAGTGAGAAAAGGGGGACCTGATAATAACACGTTTACAGGTGTAGTATTACTAGTATTAGTTAGTTAAGTGCAGTGCGAACCACTCGGAACTTAGTTATGTAGTGTTCACTCTTAAGTATTATTCTTATTAATAAATGTTGTAAGCTGTTGAAGAAATTAATTGTAGTTAATACTTTTAACAATACATATTACCGTGATGTGAAATTATATTTTTCCGAAGATGTGGTGCTATATTTCCGGGCGACCAGATAGTGGCCGTCAATGATACGAGGGTGGCTGGGCTAAGGACAGCGGCCAGTGACGTGTACAAACTGCTACGAACGTGTGGTGGCGCTCAGTCCACTCTCAGATTAGAAATAATACCGGCATTTACCACAGACTTAATACACGCCGAATGTAAGTGCGAATGTACCATTAAATTCCATATTTGAGTATACCACCATACAAGTTATATAATTGTTATAAAAGTTGTTTTTTCAAAGTCCATATATTTTTAATTTAAATTTACTGTTATGGATGACGATTGACGACAGTTTTGTATTTGAGTGTTCATTTCTCCAACAAAAAGGACAAAGAAAGGCATCATATATAATATGATAGCTATATGTGTATTTGTGTAATCACTTACCATGATTAAGGATATATTAAATATTAAACTGCATGGCTTGCCAAATTTAAATTAAGCAATTCATATTTTCTAATTAAAAATTAAGTTGTATCAAAATTTTTACCAAGGTAAAAAAATAGGTACCTATGATACAAAATATAGCTCTCGAGCGGGCTTATTGCATCTCCCTCAAATATGCCACTGACATTAGGTACCGATATTTATGTACCTAACATTATAAATTATAGTATATACCTATTACCAATACGTTTTGTAGATTGTTCGTCGTACGATTCACGTCAACATTTGTACTCTGTATACGAAGATCCCATCGATCCAGTAGTTTGGGAACCAACGGAAACGCGTAAGATTGTTCATCATATAATATGCATACACGTAGACTTTTTCGTCTGATTATCATATTTTAAATTTCATCAAAATTGGTTTGTGCATAGATAACGTGGTACGAGTAGATTACACTATATTGACTTTGGTGGCCGACGAAAACGGTCGGTTTGGAATGGACGTTCGATCCAATAACTTGGCACTCGTCGTTTGTTATATAGAACCAGGAGGACCCACTGACAGGTTGCTTTTATTTGAAATATGTACTTTTTTCGCGACTTAATCGTTCTTTTTAAATATACATTTTGGTATTCTAGAACCGGTTGCGTGCAAGTTGGAGATCGTATACTGTCTGTGAACGGGTGCAAGAGCACCAGTTTCGTGCCTTTATTCCAGCAACCACTGCACGATTTTTTAGGACCTGAAGTAAAAAATGCCTGCATCAAGGTGGAGTTTGATATAACAGACTCTGTAGTTCCCACGTCGGGAGAATTCACAGTGAAGTTGTTGAAAAATGACTACAGAAGTCTCGGAATCACGATTACAGGTAAACACCATGAACGTGTATATTACGTACATTAATAATACATACAAGTACAATGTGTCAATATATAATATTGTACAATGACAATATCTTTTTTCGCATTTGCTATACAAATTTGTAACTATTGATCATATCGCATTGATCGGTGCTTATATAATATATATATTTTATAGACGATGGCAACGGGCAAGTGTGTATTTCGGAAATCGTACCTGGTTCTATAGCTCATCGATCGGGCACATTAAAAATTGGAGACACATTGCTGGCTGTGAATAATAAATCACTGAGTGATTGCACTAGACAAGAAGCAAGTAGTATACTCCAAGAAGCCGGAGATGTGGTAACACTGCGAGTACGGACTTCCAATACGGCGATAGGTAATATACTTATGTATAACTATAACTTATGCGTTTATTAACACACAAATAAGATGCAATAATACATACCTAATTATAATAATATAATATAGTCATAATTTAAATTCGGACAATTTGGATTTCTATAGTTCAATTCTATAATAATAACAAATTGTGTATTTAAATATTTTTCAAACAAAATCATCTTTTTCTTTTATGAGAAAAAAAATGTCCACAAATTAATAACAATCATCATAATATTATTTATATGTATTAAATGTTTGCATATACTCGTAGTAGGTATATTAGTTATTTTGATGAAAGAGTCATCATAAAAATGTCTTTTCATAATTGTTAGAGTTAATTTATTTTTTATTTATTTTTACTTAAATCTAATTAGATTGCCTTTAATAGAATGCATCTTTTATTTTTAAAAGAATTTTTTATATTTATATTATTGGGTAACCAATAATGAAAAATAATGTGATAGGTATCAAATAACTAAATATTTAAAGCATGAACGTACGCTCTAATAAAAATAATAAATAACAAAAGTTAGCCAAACTAAGTGTTTAAATTTATATTTTATTAATTGTATTAATATATATTATACGTTTTGGCACTGTTGGATTAAGAAAACATTACTCTAAATTAAGCTATTTTCAGCTTATTCATACTATATTTAATATTAATTATCAATTTGATGTTTGTCATTTATTTGTTTTTAAGCAATACATTTATCACAGAGAATAATTTTACTTTGTGTAACAAATAAGATTTTCCTTAATTCTAATACATTTTTAATTTATTAGAAGTTAGCTTTTTTTTTACACTAATTATATTTTATTACCATGAAATATTAAGTTGTATTTCGTATTTGAGAAAACAAATTTATTTCGTATTTATTATGTTTCTAAATCATTAACTTACTAGGTATATTATTTAATTTATTGGATTAAAATTAAGTAATTAATACGATTGTATGTGTAAACTTAGTCTAAATTATTTTTATTGTTAAGAATCTTTAATATAATTATTTAATATAATCTTGAAGTGGGTAAAGTCTGGTGAGGATAATTCCTATTACCTTCATAATGTGTTTTGCTTATTTATTTTCATTAAATAATTAATATAAATCGTAATATGGTAATTGCTAATTGGTAGGTACTTAACCTGATATGGGTCACAGTGTCACATCAATGTACAGTTTATTTTTATATATTTACCAAACTATGTTTTTAAATAACTAATAAGGATAATTTCAAGTGGGGTTCCGAATTTCAAAAACGACATGAATTGGGTTCGGACGTATTTGGTCGAGTACATGAGTTGTGTCCTGGTATATTTTATCAAGTATATGAATTGAGTTCCGTCTATAAAGCGTTATTCAAGAGGCACCACGTGGAGGTTGGGTAGAAAGTCTCTCAACAATTTTATTTTTAGTTACCTTTACTCAGATGTAAAAATGATTAAAATATTAAAATGTTTTTTTTTCTTTTCATCGTAAATATTTTCATTTTAATATAGTTTAAATTAGGTAAACAATTTAAAAAACACATCTTTCACAAAACTTAATCAGGTCTGTACTCCACTGGTAAAACTTAGAATCTTTTCCATTAAAAATGTCCTTTTTCTGCTCAGTTATTTTGCCGAGCTCCGAAGGGATATGTAAATTTCACTCTTGAGTTCCAAATAAGATGTCTATTAAAACAAAAACGTTGGGGTGAGCTGCCCCGGAACTCGCATTTAAAAAAAGTAAGTTTCAATATATTATCCGGTGACGTCATTGTCAACAACAATAAGGTAGAAATATGGAATACTATCATAGTACCCCAGACCCAATAGTTCAAGTATTATCAAATAACACTATATATGTAAAATGCAATTCGTGTTTAATTTAAGCAATCAAGTATCTCAGGAACTAACTTGAGTCTTAAATAGTGCAGTATATTCATTATCGGTGGGTTATAAACATATAAACATTATAACTTATTAAAATTGTTTATAAAAATCGGAATTGCGTGGATTAAATATGATTATTTTGTTTGGTTTATCAGATGATTATGAAAACGAAGATGATTTGGTTCAATACACAGTAGAACTATACAAAAAAGGAGAACCTTTGGGTATTACAATCACAGGTTCGGAAGATTCCCGATTACCGATTTCTATTCAAGAATTATCACCAGGTATCAAAAATGACTAAATAAATTATTTAACATTAGTTTCTGATTATATTATTTAAAGAAATTACATATTTAGTTTTCTGTTTCCGGTTATTGTGAACTTCCGAAAATAGCCAAATTAAAGTTAAATTAAAATTGTGCAGACTTTAATTATGAAATATCAAGTTTAAATTCAATTTGAATGATTGGCTATACAAAATTAGTAACGTTAAGAAAGTATTCTATACAGTTTTAATTATTTGAGCTATTTTATTCATTAAATAGTCATCTATAAGCTCGAATATACAGAATATAACGCGTGGTAGGGATGTCGTACCACCTATGTTATTTCGTTGGACCCAAAAATAATAGGTTTAGCCAGTTTGCGTATTGTGTTATACAGTTAGGTTCATGGAAAAATGTTGACGTATAATACAACAGATAAAAATCGCTATAAAAACTAGAATCGTTAATTTAATTTACGGTTGTTATACATTCACCATGACACGCAAACTATAAAACCTAATAACAACAAACAACAACATAAATATTACAGAACTACAACTGTTGTTTTTTGATTTTATCGGAGGTATAAAATTCACGTTTTTTAAGCAAAATAATAACATAGAATTATAGATAATGTTATGGTAAATATATTTTATTTTTATTTAAAACAAATTGGAACTTCATCACGCATGCTCCCCTTCCTGTTTTCTTATTCAAAAATAATTTTTATAAGTTTTGAAGTATACTTAAAAAAACTTGAAAATATTCCTTAAAATCTTCTGTTTATCATATGACAACCCCGCTTTCCACTATAAATTATTTAGCGGATAATTCTTCTGAGCATTTTTACGTATCAAAAAAAAAACTTCAAACTGGTAGTTTTTGAGTTATTTAACTTTGTGTACTAATGATAATTGGTCCCCAATAATGTATCTGAAAGTTGTGGGAGTATGCGATAGGTAAATAATATTAATCTATCGATTTTAATAATTAATAAAGTTTGCCAAAATATAATAAATACTAGTTCTAATAGCCAAAATATTACTATTAGGCGATAATATTACCTTTAAAATGTATGAAAAATAAATTATATAATTTTGTGAAAACGTTTTTGAGAACTTGATACTTAAATATAAACATTTAATCATGTCTTACTTTACATAACTTATTATAAAATGAGTTACACAATATAAAAATATTAATATTATGTGTTTGTGGATTTACCCTTAACACGAAATGGGTCAGAAAAAAATCGATGAAAATACTCCGTTAGAAAAAGTCGGTCACGAAAAAAATATGCAAAAGTACCCGTAACAAAAAAAATATCGGGAAAATATGTCTAGTAGAAAAAAGGAACATTAATGCTAAATTATAAAAATCAATCGCCATAAGATTATCCTAAAAATTCTCAAATTTTGTATAGTGAGCTAAAATATTACTAGTGACAGATGCATTGTATAAAAAAATTCCATATCTTATAGTATGATAGAGGTAGCTGACACCACTTACCACTGAGGAAAATAATTATGTTTAATGATGGACATTTTTCTTAAGGTCCTTGATATGTTTTACATTTATCACATGCTATATACGGGGGGATCCATTTAAAGTAATACACAAATTATTTCAGTAAACACATTTTTTTTAATGTTTCTTTTATATAATTTTAAGTTGGTTTAAAATACAATTGTATTTTTTACTATTTAATAATAAATAAATGGGTTAAATATGGTTAAAATGCATGAGCATTAACCATTGGTCGTTAACTCGTAATATTACTATCACTGCGATGTGCTGTCTTGTGCTGTCTTGTGCTGCAGGTGGACTGGCAGACCGGACGGGCGCCATACACGTGGGCGACCGTCTGTTGGCGATCAACGGTGCGGACCTGTCCGAGGCACCGCTGTCCACGGCCATAGCGCAGTTGCAGAACACCGACGACAGGGTGGTGATTACTGTTTCTAGACCGCAACAGCGGTCTTTGTATACCAGCGCGGGTATGCTGTCCGGGTCGGCAGCTGCTGCTGAAGACTCGGCCATCGAGTCGGACACCTGTACCCGATCGGCGCCCAACTTGCACGAGCCCACGCCTGACCGGATTGTGTTCCGGCACCGGTCCAAAAGTGCTCAGAGGAAGGTGCCGGAGTTCGACAGCGACTATTTCGGTGGCACTCTCCGCCCGTACTACATACGCGAGCACGCCGACTACGATATCGACAGTATATTCAAGATAGCCGAGAACCAGGACAGGGACGGGCTGCTCGATTTCGACCTGTTCCAAGTACGTCGGCAGCCATTCTGGTGCATCGTATATAATTAATCATTATACTTATCGTTCGATAAGAATATTATGCAGCCACGTTTCGATACAAAGATATAAATTTTTCTAGCTGGAGGATTTCGACCTGCTTCACATATTATGGGTGATAGTGAAAATTCCCCCAATTATAATGATAATACAATATTTTTTGTTGGAAAATTTACTTTTGATCTTTGATCTCCAATAGTACTCTATTTTTGTTACCAATATTAATTTAAAATTAAATATTTGGACTCCCATTTTCAAATTAGGTCACATGGAACTGGGCTTTTTCAAGTTTTTACAATATTGCGATGTTAGTATTTTTATAAAATATTATAGCGGTTCACTTGTTATGTTTCCAATTTAAAGATAATTTGACTGCATCTACAAGACTACCACTAAATTCGTGTTTGGTACTTTAATTTTTCGTGAGTCTACAGTACTGAATAAATTTGATTTTTTTAACGTAATCGAAATCGTAAAAGCCATTCGTTGTTGGACCTAAATATTACATAATAGATGGCTCATGGGTGACGCGGTTTTAACCCCTGTATATACAAACACTTCAGGCTTATTGTTATAATAGTTCTACCTTCCATTTTATTTAGGTTACCCTGTTCAAGGATGCAGTGTACGAAGATTTCGGTTTCAGTATATCGGATGGTCTGTACGAGCGAGGAGTGTTCGTCAACAATATCAGAAAAGGTGGACCGGCCGACTTGAGTGGCATGCTAAAACGATACGACCGAATAATTCAAGTTAGTGTTTATTCTACGACTCCATGTTATACTATAATGTATTAATATCATATACGTGCTAGCAGCCATTAGGTATATCGTATATGGACTTAATGTACTAAACTACTAAATGAAACTGATGGAGTGTCCTGGAGCCATACAGTAAATGTCAGTTTTTTGAATGAAAACTGCTCTTTTTAAAAGGGTGATTGTTTGGAAAACAGAAGTTACAGTATCTTTACAGGATATTACTTAGAAATTAGAAGTACAAAGAAATCTCTAAGAAATGAAATAATTCGGTCTTAAGACTTTAAGTATATT
Source organism: Myzus persicae (assembly GCF_001856785.1). Classification (NCBI taxonomy): domain Eukaryota; kingdom Metazoa; phylum Arthropoda; class Insecta; order Hemiptera; family Aphididae; genus Myzus; species Myzus persicae. The sequence goes on along the minus strand of NW_019101471.1, from coordinate 466,906 downwards.
AAAAAATTCCCAAAATCATATTTTGAAAACTATATTAACTGAAAAAATAAAGTTGGTGAGCTTACTTGTTGAAATCTTTATTTATTATATTCCATTATTAAATTATGCTCGTGTTATTCATATTATATGAATGTATGATCCATCAAATTTGGTACATATAATAATATGATGTATTGCACATAGACATTAATCGATCCGTGATTTTCTGTAGGTGAATAACACCAGGACAGATGATTCCGACTGCTGTCTGACCGTGCCATTGGTGGCGTCTGCTGGGGACAAAATCACACTGACCGTGGAAAGACGAAATAACATGCCAAGAATTCAATTTCCTTAGTCGATCTACAGTCACGTAAATTAAAGTTACTTATCGTGCGTAACTGCACAGCATACCTTACAAACTCGATTCCACAAAATCTGATATTGTTTTAGGGCTGAAGATTCCTCGCGTTCTGTATACGTTTGATTTATGTATTATTTATATTATTTGTCTTTTTCAAAACGTCCCACGCACTATGTATTATATAGATAACATGCAAAAACTCTAATCCTATAATATAACCATCGTAACTATTAGATAAGTATTATTCGTTAATATTTCTATTTTATTTTAAGATAAAATCTATATTATATATATGTTACATTTTTATATTTAATTTTTTTATACTCATTATTTTTATTTTGTCCGTTAATATAATTATAAACGTGTTTATTTATATGAGAGCGCACTTGTGCGTGTGAGTGCGTGATGTGTGTGTATGTGTATGTGTGTTTGTACACGATGTTTTTAAACTGGATATTTTGGGTAATCGAAAGTATAGGTATACCTACTATAATAAACTGTAATTTAATAATAATCATTTGTGATTATTTTCTTTTTTAGGAACTCATTTATTTTAGTATGCAGTGCACCATTAGAAAAATATCCATTTATAGGGTGCAGATAAATGTATTATTCAGTTACCCGAAAAAAATATTCGTTTTTAAATGTACCTGCATAGGTGCGTATAATGTCTAATAATTAAGTGGTATACATATAATCATTGATTTTATAATATTATGTATATTATAAAATCAATGCTATCATCAAAAATCAAAGAAACAGCGTACTGCCCATGGCCTAATAATATTTGACTAGGATAATGCCTACATAGTTGAATCTTTAATATTATTCTGTAGTTTTATGCTATAGATAGGCCAGCGTTTCTTAAACTTTTTTATCCGTGGAACCCTTTTTTATGTGCACTTTTAACGTGGACCCCCAACTTTTTTTAGCTTTTTTTTATTGAGCTCTTAACAATAAATTATTACAGCTCGACAATTAGAACCACTACATTGTTTCAATACTTTCAATGCGTCATTTTATGTAAGGAATATTTGCAATAAAAGTTATAATTATGTGTCAAAATTTAAAATTTTGAATAATTAACCACAAGTTTCGGGGAACCCTGAAGTGACCTCCGCGGAACCCTGGGGTTCCAGGGAACACAGTTTAAGAAACGCTGAGATAGGCAAATAGGTATGGGTACTTTTGCATGTCCGTGTGCACTAATATTGCATACTCAGTACGCCGTACAATAATGAAATGTAACAAAAAATACATCCCAGAGTTATTATTACTTATTCATTTATTATTAAACTAAGGGAAATTAAATTTATACCTATAATAAACATAAGATAAAACAGAACTTCACTTAAGGTTATGATAAGTAAATTTTAACTGTTTAAACTTGAGTTTATATAAACTATTATAATGTTATGAATTTAAGTTACTTTTTATGTTAAAAAATGTCATTGGAGCTAATAATTTTGCTATCAATGCATTAACTACGTAATGACATACAATAAAGTAACGGTTATTTGACAAATTGTATACATATGATGGTATTTTACAGGTAGGCAACTCTGATCACAACTTAGAACACTTAGGATTAGTTTATTTAAAAATAATTCGTATTTACAAATACAACTAGTTCGTTGAAAACCAAAATAGCTTATAATTTTGAATTTAAATTATAACGATGTAATATATCATTTCAATTACTTTTTCCATTTATTAATTTGATTTTATCAATATAGAAATATTTCAACCAATTAAAACTTGTATTGCTATAAATCCATTTGCCCCATTATTAGATTGGTATCCGCGAATACCCGATACTTGATACGCCGATGCCCGATATTGAGTGATCCATTATTTTAATCTATTTGTCAATAATGATTAAGACTTTAATATTAGCAGCAGGTAATCGTGTTCCTCTTAAAAATTGTTTTTTATTATTCTTAATTTAATTTGCATTTATACTTTTGACATTTATCCCCATTTATAATGATTCATCGTTAGATATTCACATGAAAAATTCCTATTTTACGTCATCCAGGTTGATTTAATAACTGATTTTTTAATCATAAACTGCAACTGAAACGTCTAGAAAAGATTACATTTTAAGACTGTGCGCCTTAATAACTACCAATTTATATTAAAGTGTATTATTACAATAAAAAATGAAAATATTATAGTAAAATATATAATTGTAAAATATTCAATACCTTTATCTAGGGTATAAACTACGCTAAAATAGGTGTAAATACTAATAAACATGTGGTGTATAAAGTATATAAAATATATTGTTTTAAGTACTTCGCAGAAACCTAAGGTGTTATAATATCAATAATAATTAATTATAATTCGTATTGTATTTACGAGCAGTTTTCAAATGAATCAATGAGTTCGTATTATTCATATATGGTGCTGTGGCACTATGGAGCTTGGTAATACGCTATCCGGTGTATAGTATTGGCAAAATGGATACTTATTAAATTTGGCGTGATGAAACGAAGACTACGGTTAGATTGTTGCCATGCTAAAAAATAATTAATTTGAGTCTATAAACTACATTTAAGCCCCAAAATAATAATATGAAAACAAACTTACGAGTAAACATCGACTATTCCTATAAACACTACCCATATATAGCAAAGGAAAGTTTCGTGATTCATGAATATAAAGCTATATCTGTATCAGCCGAACAAACAGCTATCTTCATCCGGCTTCATATCGTTCCGATCTGAAACTTGAATATATCGAGATATTATATGAAAATAACCTGAACTTAACGAAATATGTAAATACACATATATATCTGCGATAATATGACAACCGCGCACGTCGTGCAAGTGTGCAACACATTATGTTTGTGTGAAAAATGTATAACAATTTATAACATATTACTTACTAGCTGTATTATCTGGCGTTGTCTGGGGAGTTGCGACTGGCGAGAGTCTGGTAGAATAAATATTATCTAAACCTTCCTTAAATTGTCCAAATCGAAATACGAACGTTTAGTACATAAACCTCATCTATACACTTTGCCACTAATATAATATATATATATATTATTGTATAATAACTGTTCAGCTCAGTCGTAGAAGTCAGTTCAGTGGTATTCAATTGTGCTTTGAATAACAATATAGTTGGAGCAACATTTTCCTCCAACTACATGTAACCATAAAAAAGAGTGATACGTGATAACGTGCAGCCTGATTTACATTTGACGACATTCTGCAAGAACCAGAGGATTCCACTTTTTGAAACTGTTCAAAGAAAATTATTTTTAATGACCCGACTTTTTTTTTAATTTTCACTAACAAAGCTTATGACTCGCATAAGTTATGAGTTACGAGGAACCTTGTGTTTAATTTTAAGTTTTTCGACTGAGTAAAATTTTTTTTATCGACATGAGTTTAAAAAAACTGGTATTAATTAAAAATTACATTCACCTATAAATAGCCCAACATCAGTCAAAATATTTTGATGATGTGCCTACAGAAAATGCTAATACAAACATTTAGGGAAAAATGCATGTATTTATACGATCATTTATACTAAATTTATACCATAAGCTAAAGTCGATTTTGCCAAAAACCAATTTTAGGTAATAATTCCCGTTTTACCTTAATGTTTTTTTGTTTTTCTCTGCGTTTTTGAAAACTACACTGAATTTTAAATTTTAATGTACTGAACGCACTAATTAGACTCACTTTCGTACCATAACAGATACTGAAGTTCAAAATCAAAGCTACTTATCTTGTAAAAAAATGAAAGACACATTGTAAATTCATCACATTCATCGCTCCGCTCAGAATCTTAAAGTGAATTGATTTCACATTGGTCATTTTTCATAATTTAAGTATGACAGTGATTTAATCTACTATCACGTACAAATTCGGAAGATTCTATATTATGTTAAAATCATGGACTTACTGTTAGTCTATGGTAAAAATCATATTCATATTACTACCTTCAATTGCATTTGCTAATAGTACCTAAGTAGTAACAATGAAAAATAAAAATATTACTTCGCATACTATATTTTAATATTTCAATAAGCTACAATAAGTTATATATACATAAATATTTTAAACTGCTATATTATTCATGACAAAATAATATTTAAATAGATTCTAAATACTAAATAGGTACCTAGATCTATTTTTTCATGGTATTATTTAATTATTATATCGACCATTTTTTAAATCTATTATTCCTTGGCGTACAATGTATTTAATCTCCTTGAATAGTGCCCGTGGTCCTAACCATGAACTAGAGGTAACTGATTTCTGCTATCTGGTTACCGATTCCGGTATTACAGACAGCATTGGGTTGAAAATTGAAACTTGAAGCTGCATATAGGCTGACTGGGTGACAAGCACACACTGCTAAGTATTATTTATTATTGAGTGATATTAAAATTTTTAAATATCATTGAATAATATTTCGTTCAGTAACCAACTCTGCTAAACTATTCGTAAGTATTGATACAAATTAATTATTTTTTACTTAATTTACTACCTACCTAGCTACTTAAAAATTGGTCGTCACGGGAACTTTTTCTTTTCAAAGTACCTATTCAGTATTGTGTTTGATTGTTCGAAATATATTGTAATAAGTTGTATTCATATTAACGATTCATCTTAGTTGAATATCGTTTTGATTTTGAACATCAAATTCGATTTTTTATGGTGGCTTTTAGATCAAAAAGTCCATTAAATCCATGGGTATTTTTTGATTCATGAAATAATTCGTTACCTATATTAAGATTGACAATTTCAAGGAACATAATATTCAATGTTTGTTTTATCTTGTGGTGTATAGTTTTTTTTATTTTTTATTTTTTTTTATGTCTTAGCAGCAATATGTCAGGACGTGAAGGAGGAAAAAAGAAGCCTTTAAAAAACCCGAAGAAAGAATCTAAAGAAATAGATGAAGATGACTTGAAAATGAAACAAAAATTAAAAGAACAACAAAAAGCATTGAATGATCTTAAGACAAAAGCCGCACAAAAAGGACCAATGGTCAGTGGCGGAATCAAGAAATCGGGCAAAAAATAATGTACAAACCATGTAATTAAGAAAAAAAAAATAAGATCCTATGTAAATTACAAATCCTCCTGTATGATGATTTCAAATTAAAATACAATATTGTGTTATTTACAATAATAATTACAATTTTATTTTCTACTTCAAATAAAATGAATTAATAAAATTAATGTTCAATATTATTATAGTTAATTAAGTAAAAAATAATATATTTATTGAAATCATGGTCTAAATATACAAGGTTATTGCACATAGACCTACATTGCTATCAAACAACATAAAGTGGCAGTGTAAAGGACCAATTGTAGGCAACTAGCGGACCACGGTTCAAGACAAAAAACTGGACCGTCAACATATCCTACAATTTTATTTGTTTTAATATTACTATTATAAAAATTTAACAATTTTACAAAGATTTTTTTTCTCTCTCTTTAGACCTCATTTCTTTATTATTTTAATCTTTTGGACTTTGTGGCCCCTGTTAGTCCATAGTTGAGGTATAAGTATAGCTCCCTTCACTGCCATTTTAGTTTCTTAATATGCTAAAATTATATAGCACTATTGAAATGCAGCAAATCTACCTAACTATTTAAAATAAAGGTTGTTGATATTCATATTTAATAATTGTAATTACTAGTTAGGAGTAGACTGTTTCCTATTACACAAACCAGTCTTGGGAACCTTCAAACTTGGTTGTGCCACAGATTTAAATAATGATTTCTAATGTGTATATTATGGATCCAAAAACTTTTGACATCTGTTCAAAAATAAAATATTTATATGATATAGAAAAACATTATACATGTATATATTCTGTCTAAAATAGTTATAAGATAATATATTTCTTGAATAAGCAAATATGATACAAATCAATTTATTATGATGAACGGTATCATAGAATCTACGTAGATTCTTTCACCTTTAGTGAATCAACTAAAAAAATAAGATTTTAATTGCTGTCTCTTCTTCACGGGTAAAATTACTGCTTCTATGTGTATAATTTATATACTCCTAAGGGTGGTACTCCAGTTCCTAAGCTTTCTTTACATTAGCAAATTAAAGGTAACATGAACAACACCTACATAACCTCTGAATTATGACAAATTGAATATGAACAATGTTTCTATGTTGATGAATTTGAACAATTTTTAAGACCCTCAATTTATTTATCATTTAATAATACTTATATGTTTAAAATATATTGATTAATTATATTATGTGATAATATTTTCTTTTATTTCTTATTATAAAAAAAATGAAATGGTTAGTTCAATTTTTCAATAACTTTGAGAACACTGATATATACAATATTTTAGCCTTAAATCAATAAATTATTTTGGGTTTTTTGCCATGAATTAATAATTTTAACAGTAAAGTTTAAAAACACATAAATGAGTTGATATTTCACTCAATTTTCATCATAATTTATTTATTCTTATTGGAAGCCAATTCACCATAATCATGTCAATAATATCAATATTATGTATAAGGTAATTATTTTCAGCTCAATTTAAGATTGTATACAGCATGACAAAATAAATTATTTTGTCATGGTATACAGTGGTAATCTCTAAATTGAAAACTTTTTACCTATTATTAATTATTATGATCCACGGACTAAGATTTAAATTTTAAATAATACACACTATACTGGGTGTATAGGAATAGGATATTATATATTTATATTTTAGTCCGTGACTAAACAGAATATAATCCTTTATTCTATATATTATATATACATATCTGTGAATTTCAATCTACATAACCAATAAAATAATTTAATTGTAAGCACAACAATTTATGTTTAATGATATTACAGAATAACTGTAATTGTTGATAAAAAACACGTGCATGTCTGAATGTCTGATAGTATAAAAAATAAAAATGATAACATGTCTAATAATCAAGAAATATCTTACTTCGTATAATAAAGTACAATTATTTATTTAAATTGTTCTTAAATCAAAAATTCAAACAAAATAAAATTCATACAGAAATTTTGTTTGATTTAATATAATATATAGCCATATAGGTAAGTGATTTAATTATTTAATCAATATGATTATTAACCATATAATTCCATTCATTATTATTAAGTTACTTAGTTAAATAAACAATACTTGTTTTCAAAAACATTGTTTCTCATTATTTTATTGATTTTAGATACAATACTCATCATGGATAAACGATTCTCTAAAATTGGCGATGATCCAAAGTTTAGGCGTGTGCCTAAAGCTGATCGAAAAGTTAAGATTGACAAACGTTTTCAATCAATATTTAATGACAAACGATTTAAAGTTAAATATACTATTGATAAAAGAGGAAAACCCCTACGTGGTTCTACAACTGATGACTTTAAAAAGTTTTATCATATGTCCGATGATGAAAAAGAAGACACGGATGCTGAACAAAATTCTAGTGATGACATTGCTGAAGAATCTGAGTCAGAAGAGCAGACATTAGTTGAAGAGGATGATGATGATGATGATGTAAAGAGTAACATAATCAGTAAAACTATCAAAGATCGCTTAAAAGATAAAACAGTAGACTATGCTAGGGGCGATGGTGAATTGATGTCTGACAGCTCATCAGATGACGATACATCTGATGAAGAAAAAGAAGGTAAATATATTATTTGTAAAAGTTAATAGTATTGTTTTATATTTAACTAGTTGATCTCCGTGCTCTTCGTTGCCACTAAAAATACCTTTATGAATCAAAATATATGTTCAATTTGTCATTTAATACCCGGTGTTATGATGTTAAAAACTTTCTATGACAAATTCCCATGGATTTACCCTATCTTAATCTTCATTATAGATTTTTATCAAACATGCACAGTTATAAAATTATACTCAATCATAATAACTATTTTTTTTCTAACATTTTTAGCCTTGTATAGGTGAAATAATTTTTTTTTATCAGTACCTAATTAGTTATAAGAAATAATTAATTGCTAATTTCTTAATAAAAAATGTTAAAAATAAAATAAATGTATAATAATAAAAAAAAATTATAGTAAAAATAATAAATGACTCTTTTAATAACAAAAGTAAGAAACTCCAAGTCAACGTACTTTTACTTTACTTTTACTTTCCTTATGTTGGTATTGATTATATTAAATGAAAACTCCATTACTTATTAGAAAAAAAAAATGACGGAGATGAATGTAAGTAACTACTTAATAGGTATATACAGAAATATATAAATTACAAATGTTCTATTAACATGTTGAGTGCCACGTGTGTATGCGTGCAGGTTCCTAGAACAACCAGTTACTCTTACAGTTGCTTTTGATTACATGAAACAAAATACTTATTATGATTGAATATAATTTTGAACCTACAATTTATAATTGGTCAAAACCATCAAAACCATAGGTACTAAACCATTATTTCTAAAACATTATAAAATGTGGGTTCAAAATTAAATTCAATCATAATTAGTATTTTATTTTATATAATCAATAGCAACCTTATAATAAACAAAATTTATTATTATTTATTATTATTTAAAAAAAATTGCAAATCCTCAATATAAAAATTTAGGGCCACTTATCGAGATAAAATAAAGCCTATAGATCAGAAATGGCAAATCTATGACACTGAAGTCATGAAGTGACACGCTTTTAGTAACCCTCTCAACTTGTTTTTTTATTATTCAAGCCATAGATATAGGAATTTTTTAAGTTAGGGTCATCAAATTGTTTGACATGCAGTCACACAGGTAAAATAAAATCAAACCAACATTTTTATTTGAGAACAAAAAGGTTTACCATCCCTGCTGGTTGATAGATCTTTGGGATAGTGTAGCTTTCTAATAATAAACAAATTTTAAAATCAGTTGAAATAAGTAGTTTCAGAGATTACCCTGAACAAACATTTTTCTTCTTTATACATCATATTATTTTATTACTGATAAATATTTTGTATTAATATTATTCTTAATATACAGAAAACGTTGAACATTGTTGGGGAGAATTAGACAAAGACGCTGATAATGTAGAGGAAGCCACATCTAGGTTAGCCTTGTGTAATATGGATTGGGACAGAATTCAGGCAGCTGACTTGATGATTCTATTTAATTCATTTTTACCTAGTGATGGTTACATCAAATCTGTAACTGTAAGTTTATAAATGAATGTTTTTACCAAAATTACATATAATATTTCTATATAGATTTATCCATCTGATTTTGGTTTAAAACGAATGCAAGAAGAGGAACTTAAAGGGCCTCCTGAACTAATTTCTAATAACCCTAAGGAAATTGGTTCATCCGATGATAGTGATCAAGTACAGTTAAAATATTTTTGGTAAACCATTGTTGCCTTATTTAAAGTTGCTTACATGTTTTCTTTTTATTATTACTAGGAAGAAGAAGAAGGTGGTAAATTTCACATGGAAAAACTACGTAAATATCAACTAGCAAGACTTAAATATTACTATGCTATTATTGTGTGCGATTCTCCTGGAACTGCTGGTAAATTATATACAGACTGTGATGGTATAGAATATGAAAGCAGTGCCACACGTTTAGATTTACGATTTGTACCAGATGATACTGAATTTGATCAAGTAATTATATGTTTGATAATTAACAACAAATATAACACAGTACCAATAAGTATCTATCATTTGCTATGTATCTAAAGCTGCCAGAATTTTTTGTTTTGCACTAAAAAATTCCACGCTTGGTCATAAAATATAGTTGTTTGATAGTTGATACAAACATATATTATTTGAATATGATGTTAAATGAAAAATAATTATGAATGATAAAAGTAGAATAAATTGGTTTTATTAAATGGAGAAAGGAATCTAACTCGTGTAGAAAGTAATTTAATTAAAATTATAAGTAGTGAAATTGTTGTTATTTATGTCAGAATGTATTCAGGAGAATGTTTAAAGACTATTAAATTACTATGGATAGGTATGTAATAATATTATAATGAAATATTTATTTTAAATTAAAAAATGCTTATGTATAAGAGTTATATATCATCTATAACGGTTAAATTAAATATAATTATCATTTTTTCATTAAACCTAAATTATTTTGTTTGTGTGTTTTAGTTATTAAAAACTAAAGAGTGATTATTATTTGTGTTTTTAGTGATATTTTTATTTGATCTAATTAAAAATTAAATACTGGGTTTGGTGATCTGCTATTGATTTGGTTTGAATCATACCTATCTGATAGGTGTCAACTGTTGAAAATCAATAGATGTAAATCTGAAGTTTCTTCTATTTCATTAGGTGTTCCTCAGGTGTTTCCACTATCACATCCAATCAATACGCTGCAAAGCATATAGGCCTCTAGGGTTCAAAGGTGAATATTATCTGACTTTAAACTTACCTTTCCGCTGAAGACTTCCTATTATTCCTTAGTGCAACTCCTACTTGAATATGGTTCAGTTTTGTGGGATTCCCACACGACCTCTGACTCTATAATCATCGAGCTAGTCCAAAGGCTCTTTCTATCCAATGCCAGTCATGTGTTGAGGATCCCCCCCCCCCTGTTACATGACTACTCTCCAGTTCTCTGCGAGCTTGGTCTATGACGTAACTTGATGAAAGAATTGACATTAACATGAAGTTCCTCGGAAACCTCATTGACGGTTTTACAGATGCACCTATGCTTCTTAACTTATTTTTCAAGTCCCTCCATGTCTACCTCGCTCTACTTCCACTTAGCTATACCTATGCTCATCACTTATTGTAGTTCAAACAATCTAATTAACCGTATGATTTACCTTGCTAATTTATACCCTTTGTTCTTACACAAATCTATACCTAGTTCTGTTTCACTTCCTCTGAATTGCCATTTACATGTTAATTAATTTTATTATTACTGTACTTTGATCTATGCTCGTATTAAATAAAAATTAAATAATTTAACAATACTATATTATGATATAATGTTAATTCTTTGAGTTATGTCTTGAATATTTTTAATATGCATAATAAACTTATTCTATTATTAAATGTTTTATAATTTTACATTTTTGTAGGAACCAAAAGAGGTCTGTGATAAACTACCAGATTTAACTAAGTACAAACCTCATCTATTTACTACTACCGCTTTACAACAAGCGAAAGTGAATCTTACATGGGATGAGACAGATCCGAGACGTAGTGAATTAGTAAATAAGCTTAAGACAAACCCGAAAAGTGAAATTAATGATAGCGATTTACAGAATTATGTAGCTTTTAGTTCAGAAGATGAAGACAGTGATGACGAAAGTAACAAATTTGTTGAGGAAAATAATGAAGATGGTGGTTCTAAAAAAAACCCCATTGATAAATACAAAGAACTATTACAAAATATACAAGATGAAGAAGAAAAAAAGGCTAGTAAAGATTCAGAATTAGAAATTTCATGGGGTATTGGCTTACAAGAAAAAGTGCAAAAATCAGTTGATGAAAAATCTAAGAAAAATATGACACCATTCCAGAAAATGATGGAAAAAAAGAAAGAGAGAATGAAAGAAAAACAAAAACTAAGAAAAGAAACAAATGAAACTAAAGATAACGAAATAGATTCAGAGAATGAAAACAAACAAATCAAACAACAAGCAGAATTAGAGTTGTTATTAATGGACGAAGAACCTAGTGAAAAACAACACTTTAATATGAAAAAAATACAAGAAGAAGAAACTAAAAGCTCGAAAAAAAAGAATAAAAAGAAAAATTTAAATGAGAAATCTGTTAATGATGCTTTCTCTGTAAGTTACCAAATTATTAAACAATTATTGATTTACTGTTTTTAAATAATCTTTATGTTTTTTAGGTTGATGTAAAAGATGATCGATTTTCTGCATTATATACATCACATCTATTTAACATTGACCCTGCTGATCCAAAATTCAAAAGGACAAAAGGCATGGAAGAATTTATTTCTGAAAAGGCAACAAGGAGGCAGCAGTACGATATGGAAAAAGTTAGAAAAGTTTTAATATTATTAATAGTCTTTTTGATAATCTAGAGAATTTCAGTGCACTCTTTGTTTGTTTGTTTCCTCCATTATTATGATATAATGCCACTGATAATGAGTTCAGTTATAAAATTAAAAATACAATTAATGATTGTATAGTAGGTAGACACTGATGGTGGATATGATTTTATATCAAGTAATAAGGCAGTGTTGTTCTGTAATGATTATGGACAGAGATATTGCCTTTAGTGACTACTGTGTTTAGGACTGAGAAGGGAAAGGAAATTAATGAATTAATTAATGAAATTAGATAGTAAAATATAAAACCAATATGTCAAACTCTCAAAAACGTTCCTCCACAATTACTCAAAAATCATAAAAAATAATTTACTCTTGATGCATTTTGTCTATGCTGGTTTGATAGAAAACAAATATTGTGTAACATCCACTTAATATAAAAAATAGACACAATACCATTGTTTATTCTATTTGATTTGGTCCTATTAGAGCAAGATGGTATTGTAAACTATTATTAATATTTATAATTTTACAAACAATACAAATATGTAACATAAAAAATGTTGTAAATATGTTGCACTAAAAACATAGTTCTAATGAACTGGGTTAGTGCCCAATTATTCTTGATTCTCTCAAAGTCCATAATAATAGAACTGATTAGGATAAAAAATAATATGTATATCAAATACATTTGTGTAATTAATAATTTTGTATTTATAGGTTGATATTCCTCCAAAAAAGAAGTCCAAACAATCAATTATTAATCCAGAACTATCTAATCTTGTAAAATCCATCAAAAGTAAAACTAAACATAATAAATAAGTGTAAGTTGTATAATGGTTTTTTCTTGATTATTAATTTATCATCATTTATAATAGATACTTCCTTTGTTAAATCCCTTTAATTTTACTTCAATGGTAACAGTATCTGAGATAATTCAATATATTTGTACCTAGTAAACATTTAAAACTAATATAATGAATTGTTACAAAAAACAATCCATTTTAATACATATACAATACCTAGCGTATAAATTTGAAGCTTGTGGCAGTTTTACGTTCATGAATAGTGAATGAATTATTTATAACCGTTTAAACTGGCTCACAAAAATATCCTGAACTTTAAAGTGACATAATTGAAGTCCAATTTAATGATGTGTATTATAATAATATGATTTTGGTAAATTGAGCTATAAATATTTATTCTTTTATGTAATATATAATAAGGGTGCTCCATTAAACGTAAGACGCTAATTATTTTAGAAAACACTTATGATTTTAAAAATATTTCTGTAACAGGTAAATATAATTAAGCCGTTACAAATAACATTTCTTAGAAAAAATTATACCTCACTATTTTTACTTTAATGCACGATAGCAAACATTTTTAATTTCATATTCAAAAGCAGATTATTCTGACCGTTTCGATTTATAAAAATCAAATTTCGGACTAGTAATTTATTAGTTTAAAAGTACTTTAAGTAGTAGACCAACGTTTTATGGTGTACTCACAACCCCTTGTAACTGAACCCTAAACTCCGTCCATTTAGACTTTATATACATAACTCATAAATGGCTAGTCCAAAAGTAAGACGTTAAAAAAATTATATCTAGAAAAAGAAGTAAAAAATGTTGTTTTCCAAATGTCTTAAAAATATTTACAAAAACGTCAATAGTTATTAAAATAACGTAATGAGTGTCTTTTTTTTCCGAGTGACATCAATGCATGAGGGTTGGACTGCTTGCAATTTGTTTGGGCTCCATGAAGCATAGAGGCATAGTTTATTAACAGTAATACTGTAATAGTGTATACAGCTTTGATTGACCGTTTTTCCGACTGACACAGCTTTCCCAAACGGAGCGAATGTAAGTAGTGTCAGACTACACCATAAAGATTGTCCTATGTTAAATGGATCACTCGGTATACTGTAATAATCTGGTGTACCTACCTTATATATTTATACAATATACTTTATACATAATACATGGTCTATATATCTATATCTGCGATATGTATGACTAATGTATTTAAGTATTTCTGTCAACTACATTTTGATGCTTTATAAGTGCATTTTACTGTAACAGAATTTAAATCTAAAAACATAAATTATTACAACTCGAAGGCTTCTTACAAGTATCATATTATCACTATTTTTATTATAGCACAGTTACTTGTCATTATATTAAAAATGATATGTCAATATTTGACTAAGGAAAATATACTAGAGTCCGCGTCAAATGTACTGGCAGACCGTCTAGATTTTACTATATTGCACTTGACCTAGTTGAAAAGCTCAAATCCCCGAACTGAAGTCAGACGCATAAAAGATTGGTGAAAAAAGACTACGATTACCTAATTGTTTTTGTTGATAATATATATTATATATTTGTAATATTTTTGTATGATAAATGGTAATATGTATTTGTTTGATTGTTACAGGTAAAGTAAAATACAGGTGAAATTTTAATTTAAAAAAATAATATTTGATTTTTTACTGTACTTTTATTTTTTTACATTTTTAAATGACCAAGGAAAAATGGTATTTTTCGTGTTTTGTCTATATCCTTGTAAAATATAATTATTCAATCAATAACTTTTAGCTAATATAGATAATACTAGTAGATAACTCGCATTAGGGTTTTAGCTTACAAATACTTCGTAATTTTGGTGATAGAATTTAAATTAATCTTGGGTTGGCTTTACAACAGGATTATGTATTGTGTTTATGTGATTAATAAGTAATAACCAATATTATATTTTGTTGTTTATTTTTATCTCCTCTATATTTAGACTATATTTGTTCTAACACAGAATAGATGAAATTTAGTCTATCCTGTAGTTCAATATTGTTCTAATATTTTACATTCTTACCAATCTATTTCAAGTGGCCCGGTGCCGATTTTTCACAATTTTTGAAAATTATATTTTAATACTTTCAGCCTTCAGGCCTCGTAGAATTGTCAGATTTTGATAACTATATTTTTTATCTGAAAGAAGAAGACTTTCTACATCCTGCAATGAACTCTGATTTTTATTTTACTTTAATTAATGGTATAAAACAATTTATAATAAAAATTTAAAATTTTCTTTTTTTAGAAGTATCATTAGCTTGATATTAAAATATTGAAAAACTGGGGGGGTTCAATTTGAGATACAGTAAGTATCCTCCGCCCTCTATTAATTAAATTTGGTCGATTTCTCATTATTCCAATATTCTCGTAGATTTAAGTATATCAAATAATGACATAATGAACTATATAGTTTATCAAGTATATCCTTTTGTATTTTTGAGGACAAAATTACATTCGAATACGGATAATAACACTTCAATAATTGTAGAATATTTTAGTAAATTGAAAAATGAATAATTATACATTTTACCAAAAAGAAAATACCTATTTAAAATTAAAATAATACGGGTACATCCCCTACCGAATGCTAATGTATTGAATAATTTATGTATAATAGTATATATACCTATTACCTAATAACATCATGCTGATGTATTCGATCATTAAATTTGTGAACTAACCTGATATTATTGATAGTTAAATACCTATAATAAGAACTGGTATCTAACTGGTATCCGTAGAACTGGTATAGCCATATAGGTACTAAGAGTATTTACTATTTATAATCCATCATAAATCCTAATATCTACCTATTAATTATTAAACCTTTACGGCTTTACCTATATTATATAATATTTTAAAAATATTACGCGTGTTTCTATCACCTGCTAGTAAAAAGGTCATTCTTCAGTTTACTCCTGAATGTCAATAATTTATATTTAAAAATACCAAGGTCTGCCGTCTACCAGTGAATATTTTGTGTTACATATGTATAGATATTACACGCAGTTACAGTGTAAATATGGAATTTAGAATCAACAAAGTATACCTATTCATATAGATATTTTTCATTACAATAGTAGGTACTATTCTAGACTGTATGTGCCATAATAGTACACTAGTACCTGCCTAATGCGACACAATAGATAAACGATAGGTACTTGTATAAATGAATAATTTGTTTTAATTTTCAACTTCTAATTTGTTTTCTGTATTTAATTTAAATATATCTAATCATTTTTAATTCATGGTTACCGAACATTGCACAACTGTTTTTTATAAAATAAATACATTCTAAAAATACATTTTGTTTGGTAATAAATAATAATACTAGTATATTGACGTTACATAGAGGCCAGTTAAGTATTTCACAATTTCCACAAAAACAAAGGTTCCCGTCTATATTATTATTTATTGACTCTAATTTTTGTCGTATTGACTATTGGTTATAATCTTAATTGATGGTTTCGACGATGAAAAGTCGAAAACAAGGAGAGGCAATATAAATAAAATAGCTTTATTATGTTTATATGGTTTTCATACAAACATAATATAAAACAATTTTAAGATGTATAATATACAACGATTATAGTAAAGAATTGTATGAATGTAATAATGTATATAGATATGTTTGTTGTGCATAGTTAATAATCTTATGAATTATTAGTTATTAGTTATTACCTATTATTATTATTATTATTTTACATGTGGTGGGACGTCTCATTACCTACTCACATTTTTTTTTGACATTCCTATAAAAAAATAGGTGCACCAGTGCTTACAAATTCTGACAGTTCTGCAAGCCAAATTTAAACAACATGATAAACGTATCCGGTTGACCGGTTATGTACCTACCGGCCACTATAGTATACATTTGAATAATTGCAAAGTTATAATAGTTATAAATATTTACGAATCACGGGCACTGGTTGCTGGAAAGGTAGGTAGGTACATAGTTATTATTATTGCAGTACGTAGGTACCTATAATCTAATAGGTACGGAGCATGAAATATAAAAAACAACTCTGTTTACGTCCTGGGGAGATGATTAATGATATTACATATTTATATGTAACCTACTCGTGACGCCAAATTCTTAAATGCGTAGTTTTAAAACGTAGCGCCGTCGTGGTTGAAGGTACTCACCATCATTAACTGCAGTCTACAGTCTTGATTGTTTTTAGTTTTTACGCAGCAACTATATTAACATTATTACCCCTCTTGTATACCACACTATACAGTACCTACCCACCTACCTAGACAACCTTATTATTTTACATGCATAGCCATTTTCCGCTCTATAGGTGTATCGGTTGGTATGTAAAATGTTTGTGTTATCGTTGATTATTTAATATTTTTATATATTTTGCAGGAGAAATAAGTAATGCATATTATAACCTATTGGGTACCTAATGATATTTTATATTAATGTTTTAAAATGTTTAAATATTTAGGTGCTATTAAAATACATAATGCGCATAATATTAGTACAACTTTACTTTATTGTCACCTACCTCGACACCTCATACTGCAGTCGTACCTATAGGGCTATATACTAATATAGTATGCATAATTAAGATAGTCGCATTGTACTTAGCGAAATACCTACTTCAAATAGAATAGTTGTCAATACTCAATAATTCTAGATTCTATACATTATGTTTTTAGATTTTGATAATTTGATTCTCGTATTTATTATTTGTTGCAGGTATTTAAAATTTTAAATAGAGCGACAAAATAATGAAAGTTATAAAATAAATAAATTTTCATTTAAAATGTTCAAACGGTACAACACTTATTACGTCTTTTCGTGCCAATAAAATTGTCATCAGATCAAAATGTTGTATGCAGTAGCCACTTCTATTCATAAATTTGAAATTTGACTAACTGATGCCTACTTAGATTCTGGTTGAAGCTACGAATATATCTATTTATGGTTTATTATTATCGTTATTAACGATCACCTTTTGGTGCAGTACAATAGTATGAATACTTTAATTTTAAACTTTGAATGTTGTTTTTAGAAGCAAATTGGGTCTAGAGTGTAGTTGGTACCGACTTTGGGAAGTCAAAAATAAAAATGTCTCAGTATCTTTGAATATAACCGGGATGGACTAAACTTGTTTTTTTCCAACTATTTTAGTTATTTTGTTGTGATTCAAAAAATTGTTATCATAGCCTCATAATCGTAGGAACTTTAAAAGTTTTAAGTATATTCACCATTTTTTAGGTACATATAAGTATATTATTACTTTTGTCGATATCATGGCTGTAGAATGAAGATACTAATATACTAGTATGTATACAGCCTAGGTCGATTTTGACCAGGTTATACTGGTTCAAAAAGTCCTAGGTAATGTGCGATTTAAGTAATAAAGATCTACAAAAAAGACCGAAAAATTAATTTGACTTGCTGCATTATTAATTTGTACATTTGTAATATTGTAATTATACATTTTTAAAATATCCTTAGAAATCGAGACTGATACACCGTCTAGCACTCTAGCAAATCATGTTTTGTAAACAGTGATTTGCCATTGAATTCAAATTTAACACGTCCGTTATGGTGACCTAACTATAATAGTGACCTAATAAATAACGAAGACACGAAGACGAAGTGTATTCAAAAATCAAAATGTATCCTATACAGTAGAATGAGATATCCTCGGGGTTTTTTTAAATTTCTTATCTTAACCTATAGTTCTAAGAAACACGATGAAAGCAGAATATAGTATTGATATCTGTTAAATATCATAATTATTATTGTAACGAAATGTATAAAATAATTTGGTCATTAATTTATTATTCTAAACAATTTTGGAACTGTGTATACGTTTTACGGATGCTTAAGAATGTAAGATGCGTTACTAATGTTTTCAAATAAGTGCATATTAAATTGTATATATTACTGATATAAATTGTTTATAAATTATATAATTTATTCCATACGTATCTGCATTCTGCATTTCTGCGTAGTAAAAAAATATAATAATTTGTATGTTGAAAACACCGGATAAACTGCAATCTCTAAATAGGTAGTTGATACGACTTATGTACTTACACTCTTTGAATAATTAATAAAGGCAATTATTATTTAACAAAATATCTTAAATAATTTTTAGTAATAGTTTGTACTCACACGTCCTAACGGCTAACACATTAAAATATTATAGGTACATGATCTGTCTCTATTGGTTGTAGTGGTTTTGCTTTGTTATTGTACTACACCTGTCAGTTAATAGAATATACCACCCTGCAAACAACATCGAAATGTTTCAAGACAAAAGCAACCCCGAGTTTATTTTTGTCGTAAAAAATAGATATTTTAAATTGTTCTGTGTTCATATTATATAATATATTAATATATTGTAATAATGTAATAAATAATTTTACTTTCATTGATATTGTAAATTGTAACAATGAATAACGATCAATTATGTCAAGAGTTGTGTTGAGTTTGGAGTAGTCCAAAGTCCAATTAAGGATCTATTCTTGAGAAACTTTTTTTTTAAATATTTACTTGAGGTGATGGGGATTCATTGTTAATCAATCATCAGTATCGACAGCCTCGCACGGTTGCAGTTTATAATAATTGCTTATGCGGTGTTGTGGTATGAAAATGCAAATATTATAACTGATACATTGTGAATCGTAGTTGTATAAACCAGTAAAAAACCACTGATAGTAATATAGGTATGAAATATTTTTTTTACCTGCAATTTGGCGCCTCCGTCGGGCCACGGCCACGGAACAATAAAATACGATATTAATTTATTCAGATTTTTATGGCTAGCTGTAATGAGAGTAATATTTTAGAGTCGGGCCAAGGCGGCGATCCCGTTGGCAATTCAACAAGCACACACGCTTTTCGTAATCATATTTTACTCTTCGCGCGCGCTTGTACCCCTAGGATCAAAATAATTATTTGTGACAACTCGTATTCGCGGATCTAAGGTCGTACCTACGAACTACTATACGCGATAACAAAATAGTGAATACAAGTTTATCAGTATTCAGTATTCATTATAGGTATTAGGTATCGATACAGTGTATGACCCAAAACAATGTCTACAACCGATCAAGACGACGATGGTCGGAAAGAGAAATGAAATACGATAGTTACTTAAATATTATATTCATTATTCACAAATGTCTAGAAAGTTTAAATATTTCAAAAAACAAATTGTTCCGAATTTTTTAATAATATATTATGTAAGTAATCGATTTTATACATTTCGTCTGACGTAAAGAATGTGTTATGAATAATTAAGACACGATTGTTGTTGTATAACGACAAGGGACTTGGTAAAAAAAACCTAATGTTTTTCAATATAGTCACGTGGGCACGTCAAATAGGACCTTGTGGCGTGAGGTGGTAGAAAAAAAAAATGGCATTTTTCTTGGACGGCGAGGTTGCGAGTACTTGCGACCCGCAACGTGGCCACCGCGCCACACCGACCGCGTTGAATGTTTGCATTCTCCCGGTGGTCGGTGGCGTGTCTCGTCCTACCACGTTTTTGTTATGAATTCGAGCGCTCGAGCGTTGTTCAGTGGTTGATGGTTCACACGCGGTTACACTCACCACGCGGCCCATAGAGTCGTCGCGCCGTATAAAAAATAATATAAAAACGTAGGTGGCGGGGTAACCGCGGTACAAGCGCGAACGCGGCAACGCCGCCCGCCGGTAACCGTTTACCGTCTCTCGTGGCGCGATCGCTTCGATCGCCGCCCGCCCGCGCACACATCAGCTATGCGCTCGTGGCTCGTCTCTATGGCGCGCTCGAATGTACGATGCCACGATACATAATAATAATAATAATAATAATAATGGCTATGATAATAATACGTCTATGGATAATATAAGAATATGATCGGTGGCGGTGGCCGACGGGTGCATTTGAGCATCGCGCACGCGCGTGCACCGGACGACGGCGGACACTCGGTACAAACCCGCGTGCGCGTGCGCACAATTCATAGAGTAACAGTTCACCACCATCAACACCGCCTCCTGCACCCCGCCAACAACACCACCCCTGAACCCCGCCAACGCCAACGCGGCCACCACCACAAGTCGCAACCAGCGCTACGCCGCTACCAACATCACCACCACCGTCAGCCGTGCATTCGTATTGGCTAGTTTTTCACGTCGTTGGCCGCCCGTGCGCGTTCTCGGCTTCTCGGCCGCATCAATTTTTTTTTGGACTTTGACACCCATTCCCGTCGTCGCCGCCGTCGCCGTCGTCACGATTATGGTTGTCCGGACGAACAGCGTACGAAACGATATGCAATCGTCAAACGACGGTACGATGTTTCGATTACAATGTCTCTAAGTGACATTTGTCTAATGTATCTCTTATTGTTTAATTCTTAATACCCGTTTTTTTCCCCGTTTTTTTTTCAATTTTTTTTTTTGTTTTATTATAATTTTTTACATTTTTTTTTTTTATTTTATACGTACCGTATTAATTTTCTTTATTTTAATTTAATTTTAAATTAAACTACCTACTTTTAATAAACATTTTTTACTCGTACTTAGTATTCTAAATCCGCTTTAGCTCGTATACAATAATTATATAACTCGCAAAAACTACCATCGTTGTCGCCTTACGTTTAAATATTATTATAATATTGTATACGTATCTTGTACACACGGGTGGATTTCGATTCGTCGTGAAGTAAAAGAAAAGTCACAATATTGCTCGTTCGTATTCCAAAATCACAATCTCAAAATTCAGAAGAAAAATGTCAACCACCGTTGATACGTCTCGTAGTTGTGCCTAAATTTTTTTCCCGAACAATCTACTCCTAGTATCCTGAGGATTCTTCGTTAGAATTTTTTCCTGGTTACTTGGACATCAATTAATTTACTAAACATGAAAGATAAACCGAATTCAACTCGCATTTATGACGAGGATGGATTTCGCAGGCGAGCTGCTTGTATATGTGTGCGCAATGATTCCGACGAGGTAATTATAATTTCGTTTTAATAATACTATAATATTTCGTATGATAATTTGAACTTTTTGAAATGTCATTAATGCACTGCGCGTAGTGCATCACTTTGCACTATCATTCTAATATTACGTCACAGCTTTATATAATAATAATAATATGTTTCTAGTTTTTACCGCTGTAATATGCTAATAGGGTACCTACCTACGTCAATTAAAATTAATTCGATCCGTAGAACTGAATATTTTTTTTTTAATATTATATGTATTGCACAGTTATCGGTGTAATTGTTTTATGTTGTTAAATCATAGCTATTTATTTTGCTAAATAATATTGTACAATTTGTGCACTTATTTGCATTATATTTTTTATCATCATTTGACCTAGGAAATCTATATAGAGTACAACCTACCTACCTACAATGTATGACCTACATAATATGCATATCACATATTTTGTGTTACTGTGTAGGTATATTACAATTTCTACCTTTGACACTGTCCAAATTAAATTATTTTGATACGTTTCGTGATTTGTAGATCAGGGTTAATAATATACTGATATCTATAAATCATTACCTTACCTACATTAGGTTAGGGTGCAGAATTGGTTATAATTTATAATCATGGAGTTATTATTTTTAATTATAGTATCTACCCATACTTTTTACTAAATTTAGGCTCTGCAAGATTACCCACCTATGGAATTTATTCTTTTAATTTAAAAGAATTCGGAGGAGTTTGGTTTAATTTAATTTTTACTTTACTTTTGATTAGCCTTCTTCTATCTTATTACTTATTAGTCATTTAATTTTAAGATTAGATAGGTATTACCATTTACCATTGATAAAACATATATAGGTATTATTATACTTTGTTGATTATAGAGTATATTTAATCAATGGCACCATTACATATATTTTTACTATCATACTAGTTATTTTTAGTTCTTAGAAGTCTTAACTAAAAATAACATTTGTAAGGTATTTGAAGTCATGCAGTCAGGTAGATAAACAAATTGTCTTTAAATTAGTTATACATAGGTATCTGCATTATCTATATATTCTGCCTATTATAGAAATATTGTAATGTAAGTAATGAAACTAAATACTAGTGCGAAATTTAAATATACTCATAAAAATGTTTCCTTTAACTACCAAGATAAATAGTTTTAACAGACCTGACATATTTTCAAGTAGTTTTATGTAATTTTTTATCTGAATGTTATTTTTAGTACTATAGCCCATATTTCCCAGTAAAATAATATGATAAAATATTTATTTAAAATTAAATTTATAGAGTATTTTATGGTACCTAATTCTATGTTTTGTTTGAGGTTTAAAGTTCTCACCCTTCAATTATATTTGTTTTTAGTTTTTACAACTTATAAGCGTTTGTAAAATTTTAAATATTATTAAAATATGGTATATTTATTATGTATTAACTACTTGAAAACATATGCAGCTATGTTCTTAAGAGAATTTGACTTAAAATAAAAATAATTGCATACATAATATTTACTACTGCAGTACTGCCTACCTAACACTTTATAATATAGTACCTATAATATTACAATATAATAGTATAATGTACCTACCATAAAAAAATAATTCTTAACATGGTAAACTGTTGATCTTTGAATATCTTAACTTAATAAATACACATAGAATTATAAAAACACTAATTTTATTTTCCCACCTAAAAGTTTTCCATACCAACATGTATATATATATATGTATATTGTATATAATATAATATATTAAAAGAAAGTAACAAATTCAATTTTTTTTTTAAATACACTGTTAAGAATTAATTCACTGTTCTTGTCGTACTTGAACTTGTTTTAAATTTTACACAGATTCCCCGCTTATTATTTGACTGATCTAATACTTTTATAAAGTAATATAACGGTATATAGAACCCATGTTATTATATTGTGTAATAAATAATTTATCTCTCCATATTTAAGATAATTCTAACTACTTGGGTTCTTACTATGTAGTTCTAATATTAATTTATATTATCTAAAATACAGTTTAATTGGATTATACTATTGTTGTAATTAAGCTTTAATTGCTTTGAAATTGTAGAACACTGTAAAATGATTTTGATTAGGCTTAAGTTATATACATTTTTTTTCAATTTCACTTTTAATTCTAACCATGTGTGCATATAAAATTATTAAACATGTTATACATTGCTATTCTTTTACAGAGTAAATAAAACTATTTAAAGTCAATATTTGATTTGTAAGTACACAAATAGACAAAACCTATGTCAGTAGTAGATTTATGTTGAATTTTGATATATTTATGAGTATCTAAAAATGTAACTTGGACTAACATTTGTTTTATGTCAAAAAATCAAAAATTGGTTTAGTAAAAATATAGCTGTATTCAATATGTTTAACCTAGATCGTTCATCGACCTAACACATGGCAAAAGAATTGTGTTTAAAATACAAAAAGAGAATTTATTTCTTGAATCTTTTTCAATATATTTTTATGGGACAGTTATATATATATATATATAACTTATAAGTATAGTTTGGAAACTAAAGAACCTAAAATCATCAAAATAAGCACTCAAAATCTTACATATAATAAAAATAGCAATCTCAAAGATTTTACCCCGTCCCCTCACAAACTATAAATGAACTAAATTTCCCAAACCCTGGTTATAACTGGATTATAAGTCATAAGTTGTACAAGGTATGTCCTTGATATTTATGACATGAATCTTGTAATCCATATTTAATTTGGGTCAAAGTAAATTCAGAAGCCAAGTTAGATTAAGTAGGTAACATATTTTATAGACTATGTCTTTGGAATAATAACTTCGGCACCCAACTGTTGATTTTTTATTCATGTTTAATGATATTATGCCAAAAAATAACACTTAACTCAATAATTATTTGAAATGTTATAATAATAATAATAATAATAATATTAATAAATAATAATAATAATAATAATATTGCTTAGTGACAATTAATATTACAATTAGATGTTTATTGACCTTAAATAACCTTTTATCAGTTTTATCTATAGAATATAACCCATTAATCTGTTAAAAAGTGTTTATTCTATACAAATGTATGTATTTTCGTAATTAAGTAGCTTAAATTATCTTGATTTTTGCTTAGTCTTAAACTAATTATTATCTACCTAATTAATGTTAGAAAAATAATAAATGAATGTAGTGTTTGAGCATTGATTTTAGTAGGTATATTTTACAAAATTATTGATATTAGATATTTAAACTTCAAACTGTAATTTGATTAGGCCCCAGCCAAACATTACAATTATTTATTGATTTAAAAAATTCTTTAAATATTGACAAAAGTCATATTTAAAGTGGATATTCTGTCGAAACCTGAGTGATAATTTCCGTTCATGTTGGATCTGTTCCAAGGTTATGAATGTAGGAGTTAAAATTACCTACATATATTTAAATATAATTTATAAAACAATGGTTATTTTTAAATACAACTGTAACTAATACTTGAATATGGCTATATATTTATTTCATGAAAACAATTATTAAATATTTAGTTAATTAAAAAAAAAATCATATATTTATCACCTTTATTTTAGGATCATAATGTTTTATATTATATAAACAGTAATTTTATTAATGGGTAAATTCTATATACTAATACTCTTGTAAATAACTAAATATTAGTGAAATATTATCTTTTTATAGTACATTAGTATATTATGATGATTTAGGTAATTAAACCAGGTAATTGTATTACATATTATGGTGTATCTACTAAAAGTAACCAAATTAAATTAATTGTTTTTATTTCTGATAAGTTACCACATATACTTGAAAATAACTAATATAATATATACATATGTCATATATTCTTATAACCAATATTGGGCAAAAATATTAAGATTGACTAAGAATTATCTCTATTAACTTTATAAATTTAAATAAATATGCATTCTTTGAATTTGTCAATAGCTACAACGGGGATATTGATTTTAATATTATGTTTAAAAATCTAAAAATATAATGTGGACATTTTTAATTTCAATAAATTTAATTACCAAGGAAAAAAAAATAATTCAAAATTCTTTTCATTAAGAATGATACAAATTACAGTTAAAAGTGGGGGTTAGAAAGAAGAGCTAGCAGGTACAAAGCCCCCTGATTATTAATAAAAATAAAGCTTAACAATATTTTTCATGGATGTGGCATTTTTAATATAGTATGATGATTATCAACGAATAGTATTTTTAGTAGTTAAATTGTATTTCTTTTAATATAGGTATTATTCAATGAATGTATATTTATGGAAATTTATCAATAACTATTTATATCATTTTTATAAGCATATTTGGTTTCATAGAGTAAATTGCCCAACAGTACTTATTACTCTTATAGATTTTACAATATTTTCATTGTGCATCAATATCAGAGGCAAAACAATTCATTTATTGTATGACTCTTTGTGATTCACAAATTTTGCCTCCCCACTAAAACTAAACTATAAGTTACTATGGCGTTACTTGGGTTATTGTTTGGTCTGTGAGTAAATTAAAATCTTATATCAATACATGTTGTGTTATAATAATTGTATCCATTTCCTTACCTCACGTTAACTTCATATTATGGTTTTCAAATACAATTTACCTACATATAGTATTAAACATGATAATCAATAATTAACAATAATGAATAAATATTGAACATTGATACTAATAATTTAGTTTTTTGTTGGACTATAGCCTATTGATGTGGGTATACTTTGTTACTATGACAGGTGGGTAGTTATTTTTTTTTTATTAGGTCATGGACATTGTGCCAAAAAAAGAACTGAAAATGAAATAACCTGTGTAAACTTATGTTGTGTATTAGTTAGGTATGAAATTCGCATTGCTACTATATCTAGTATGATAAAAATATCTAGTTCAAGGTAAACTTAAATAACACTACATTAAAAAATGTACTCTTCTTCATATTCCCCCAAATTTTTATTATAAATAATGATAACAGACTATTGTGCACATTATATAGGTATATGATACTTTTTGAAGGTGTTGTTGGTGACTTCATCTAGTAGACCTGAACAATGGATTGTACCTGGTGGTGGTATTGAACCTGAAGAAGAACCAAGTGCTACTGCTCTAAGGGAAGTAGTCGAAGAAGCTGGTGTTGTTGGCAGATTACACAGAAGACTTGGTACATTTGAAGATAGGGTTAGTATTATTTCTTTTTTAAATAATAAACTGCCTGTTAGTTTATGTCTAATATTTGATTTACTGTTTTTAGACTCATATCAGACGGCATAGAACAGATGTGTTTGTTATGATTGTAACAGAAGAACTAGCTGAATGGGAAGACTCTTTGGGCATAGGTGAGATTTCCTTTAAACATTAAATGTTGATATTTTTGTAATATTCAATAATTTATTTTGATAAATATATTGTAACGTATGGTAAACTTTGATACTGATTTTGATGCTCATCATTGAAATTCTATTGAATACTTATTAACTACAAATTATATAAATTCTTTGTTTTAATATTATAATAAGCCCTATAGAAATTATATTTATGCATAATTGTTAAGTTATAAGCTTTTATTTTTGAACTTATATAATATTATCGAATAGTCTAGAGTTCACTTGACTCCTGATGTGTATTTAGAAAATACATCTAGTGTCATACTTGAAATAAAACCCGTGAGCAAACATAATGTCAAGATAAAATAAGGCATTGATAAAAATGATAGTTATAAACCGTCAACAAATCATAGTTTACAAGGTAAATTGCTTGATATGTTGTTTTAATTTCAGTTAAGATTACAACTTATTTATTACGATAATTTCATAGTTAGTTAGTTCCTAATTTAGGTTACCTAATCCTACAAAAAAAAAAAACTTTGTAGGTGAAAAACAATATTGAATACTGTATTAATTACTGTAACATTGCAGTAGTGCAGCACAATAGTACTGCAATGTAAGATTTTCTTGGTATGGGGTCCATTAGCAAACTAATCTTAACATAACTTTTGGATTATTAGATAAATTATACATAAGTGCATTTTTATTTAAATAAGCCACTCTTAAATAACTTGTTTTTAACAGAGATGAGTGCCTGTATTAATCTTGTTGAAGTATTTTTCTATCTATGTTTTTAGATTATTGATTGTTTTGATATTATCAAAAAATTGTAAGTATAATGTTCCACCAAATTTGTCCTTCGACATTCTCGCTCATATTTCTACCAGTAACTTGCCCCGACTTGAAAACTTACATTGCTATACAGTTGTTAGTAACTATTCAACTTATATTTATTATTTGAGTTGAAAAGTGCTCAAATAGACTATCATAGGTTTTAAAGTCACAGTGAAACAGAACCAAGTGTATTAAGATTATTATTTTGAGTTCATAGGATCTACAACAATGTTTAAAATTATCATAAAATGGCAGTTAAATACAATAAGCTTTTCAAATTGTTTAATATGGACAAACACTGTATGCACATAAACAGTTGACAAAACTATCATGTTATGTTTATAAATAATATTTACTAGTAAATAATTTTTGTAGGTTGAATAGTAAGATAAAAAACATCTCAACACAAAAATAGTTAATGTCCAGTTTACCATGCACATTGAACTATGTTCCCAACATTTTTGTTATTGGTATCTGTTTATTTGTATGGCAGTAGGACAGGTTATTGTAAACATAATAACTAGTGAGTAATAGGTTTTAGATAGGTATCTATAGTAGAATTTTAATCTCAAGGGGAAGTGACCTTGGAGTTTAATAAATTATTGACAATCTGGAGAAATCTATATCTACATTTATGTTATGTTTTTGTTATTGTGGACTTGTTTACAAAAAAATTATGTTTACAACTTTCTGAAATTCGATACTTAGCTGATTAGCATACATGGTGCGGAAACTTCTTTTAAAGCAGCTGTGGCTATATGGCATTTCCTAACACAAATTGCTTATATAAACATCTAGACATAGGTACTTGCTATTGGAAAAAATGAAAAAAATAAATACATTTAAAAGCTATAATGTCAAATGATAGTTGCAATTTCTTGTTTATTTAACTTTATTTTTATTTGGTGTCATTAATATAATAACTAATAAGTAGAGCGTGGATTTGTTGATTGTATGATATGCCAAGCGTGCACAGAATTTGTTTCATGACAAGAAATTTGTTTGTTTCAATTTTAATTGCATATTTTAGTGTTTTTAGACATTTTTGAAATAATTACTATTTTAATATAGAATTAAATAAATAAACTCGTAGGTATAAATGGTTTTCTGATATATTTTTGGTAGTTAATTTTTTTCTTATGAATTAAAACTGACAACAAAACACAGATGATTAACGTACCCCTAACTAAATTCTTTTTAGGGTACATTTTTTATATTAATTGATTTATATGTTTTTCTCATAGATTAAAACAATCCATAAATCACTGATATTTTAAATAAAAGTATTTAGAGTAGAGTTCCATAGTTTAAATTAAATATTCAGGAAATTAATTTCTTTTTTGTTAGTTTTTAGTTAAACTTATTTTTTGAATGCATATTTGAACATTTTAGAATATTTTATTAATATTTTTTGAATTTATTTAAGCATATATATTTAACATTTTTTTGCCAATATTTGGTGGTTGGTTTTTAATTCGTACAAATCGGCTCTCTACATATAAGGTGTATTTTGTTATTGTGTAAATACTAAATTGTAAATTTTATTTTTATTATTTTTTAATTTTCTTATGTATAAGTTTCTTCACTGCAACAATTTTTCTTAAGTATTAGTTATGTTCAAATTTAGTTTGTTTACAAATACAAACTTA
The DNA here is from genome assembly GCF_001856785.1 of Myzus persicae. Classification (NCBI taxonomy): domain Eukaryota; kingdom Metazoa; phylum Arthropoda; class Insecta; order Hemiptera; family Aphididae; genus Myzus; species Myzus persicae. Next base: position 436,936 of record NW_019101471.1, on the reverse strand, counting down.
ATGTTATTGTTTTGTTTGTTTGTTAAGGTCGAAAACGCAAATGGTTTAAATTAGAAGATGCACTGAATATGCTACGTCTACACAAACCTACTCAACACACGTACCTGGAAAGTTTTGCTCTCAATAAACAAAAAGCAAACATCTGAAAAAATCATTCTTTTAATAAATTATTTGCTCCGAATGGAAAAAAATTACCCCCTAAAATGTTTAAATTAAAAAATAATATCAATTTGCTAATAGTTTTTAGTCTTAAGTCAATGAATTCAATTTTATGTTTAATATCAAATTAAGTTCATTTACTTTTAGATATAAGGGATAAAGATTTTTTTTATTATCATTATTATAATTTTTTTTAATATTGCAGAATATGTAACGCTTAAAAAACAAACATAATAAAAAATCACTGAACTGAATAATAATTTATAAAACTTTTCTTATTACATGTGTATATACAATATGTTATAATAATATATCTTGTACGCACGGCTTCAGTGTTTATGTTACTTACTAATTGTATAAACATTTGACAGACTGCCAATAGCTTAGTGGATTAAACTGCTGAGTTATATAAATTAAATTAGTTTGTACATTTTCAATGTTAAAACTCATTTAAAATTTTTTTTTTTCATTTGTAACCATGATGTTTGTAACGCCCGCCCTTAAATTTTTTTTGGTTTGAGGGGAAAAAATACATTTGAATAAAAAAAAATATTTTGTTTATTTATTTCAATCACCATATTTATGATGTCTGTACATATTATTATAATTAAAATACCGTTATATAAATATTCTAGTTATGTGTGTGTTGAATTTTGTTGATAGAACGTATTGATTAGAAATCGTCCTGTAACAAGTTTCCAGCAAGTTGAACCTTCTCGCCCGGTTTGAAAGCTGGCATACCTAGATACGGACAACTAGCACAGCGGAATGCATCGCCCAGATAACACTGAAAAAACAAATAGTCGTTCAAATTTGAGATTTAATTGAATTTCGGATATTAGGTTTTGTCAATACTAATGTATTAATGTATTACAACATATTAGAATGAGTACAATAATTTTGCTTACACTTCCACAAGACGACTTGGCGTTGGAAGTGTCTGGTTTGGGTGTGTCCTTCAGACGATTTGCTTCGAGTTCTTCTGCTAATCCACAACTACAGTCTTTGCAAGCCTTAGCCTTTTTGGTAGTAGCGCATACTGATGGTTTAGGCAACACAATTTAAAATAGTAATAATGTTAATAATTTATTTGTTTTAGTGTTATTTAATTGCAAACCTCTGAGTGAGGAAGAATCTGGTTTTTTTAAGTCATCAGCTTCTAATAAATCATCCTCAGATATGGTTTCAGAATTATTATCCTCCAATTTCCACGCTGAAATTACATTTTCTTTTGCCCCTGTATTCAATGTGACTTTGTCGCTGGAGCCAACCTGGTAACAACAAAAAATGAGCTCACACAGTTAAGTAAATTATTTTCTAAACCTAAACTACACACATCTACTTAAGTCGTGTGTCTACCTTGTACGTGGGCATATTGCCAATGACCACTCCTGAAACGGATTCGCTCATGGCAACATTGAGGAAACCGCACAATTTCATATGTTTCACCAGCGTATTCCCAGTTCCTACTACAGTTTTCGCAATCAGTGTGCCGCCAGCAGTCAGCAGTGCAGTGTATGTTTGTAGCAACATCAAGTCACATGATACATTGTCATTTTCCCCAAAGCCCGATATAATGGCGTTGTAAAATGGCTCTTCGGTCGCTACAAAAACCAATAAGCGAATAAATAGTTGAACTAACAATTTGGGTTTGTCTCCCTTATCTCTTTACTATGCCCTCCCCAACGGTATAAAATATAAGGTATGTATATCTTAAATCGTGCTCTTACCAAGTCCGTTTTCGATGATACCGATTTTCATATTGGCCTTCTCAGCATTACTACTAATGAACTCTTCTAATTTCTTGACGGCTGACGACATGCCGACGACGAATAATACGTTTTTTCGGTCGGACGTCCCTTGCGCTGCGGTCAAACGATTGTCGTCTAACAATTTCAAGAGATCATCTTCGATGTGACTGTCCATGATTGTTGAGGGTCGAAATTGGAAAACGATCGTTCAAGGATTGCTCAATATTTCGTAATCAAAACAAAATTCGTTTTTCTCACGGACTCGCAAATGTCGCACTGATTACGGTCTACGGTAAAATGAAACACTTCAATGTTCAATTATTACGACTCACGATCCACAAACGAAGAATTAACTATTAAGATTTGAGATTTAAAATCATTCTATCATTGGAAAAAAAAAACATTTAAATATAATCTTATCACAGTTAATGGTTATGCTCACTTAACTAATCAGTGGTGAATGATTATTGCGACCATAGATAGTGTTATCAAATTGCGGGAACTTCCGAAATATTGAATATTAATGGCGTGATTCATGGTTTTTAGATTCTGAGCAGAGGAACAAATGGATTGATTTTACAATGTGTTTTTTTTAAATTTTTGTGTCTATCGGTTTTCGACAAAATTGATTTTGGTTATTGGTGTAACACTATAATATATGACCATTGGTACATGAAATGTTCACTAAAACATTTTCTATACACCATAAAAATAACGATTTAATTTATTTTAATATAATTTAAAAATATTATTTGTGGTATTTGAAACTTTGAGAGTAGGTACGTGTATTATTATATTTTATACACACAATGACACTTTCAAATGCAATCTTTTTGATAACTTAACCTACCATACTGCCAAGGTTTATAGATAATATATCTATAAACCTTGCCATACTGCAGTATACTATTTTTTTTTATAATGCTCATTATATACCTATTAAAATAAATTACTTATTTCACAATAATAGTAAATACCATGAAATATTCCGCTACCAGTAATATTATAGGTCTTCGTTCAAAATCTTTTTTCGTGTACCGTGATATCATATCATTGAATTCAAATTTAACATAATCATTATAGACACCTGATGTACAGCGGAGCGGTACCCGCTTTTGAATTTTGCGGCCAGCTGCTGCCTGCCTGCCTACAATGCCTAATGGGAAATTAGCCTCAGGTGCAGCAGCAGTTGTAGTTGTTGGTACCTATCTATCTATAGGTAATCGAAATAATCTGATTTAATCGAGTTGAACTATGTTTTAGAAGATATAGGTATGTACAATAATTTAGTGCAATACCAATATTGTGGATTTGTTGATGTGGAGTTGTAATTAAGTTGTGTAAAACTGTAAACTACTGAATTAAATGAAAAGACAATCTTTTAATAAAACCGAGTAGAACTTGGAATTGTTTGATGATATGAATGATGATCCCCCAAGAACCAATAACAATATTGAAGCAGTCCAACTGTTGGCAGAATGGGTTTTTTCATTTCTGCCATTTTAACGTCTTCACTTCCTACAATATGTGGAAACGTATTAATTGTTTGAAAAAAAGAAGATTACAAATTAATAAGATGGCTATCGAAAAACTTTTTTTTTTAATTTGCTTTTCGTGTTTTTATACTTATAAGTTGTAATCTCGGAAAGTCAGGACAATGTATAATCATCACAGATATAAGATATATAACTGATAGGATTTATATGTATTTAAAACTCAAAAATATGTATATATAATTAAAAATAAAAGATACCTATGTACAAAAAATTATTATTGTAATTATATAAAGGTATATAATTGTATAATATTGCTGTTTATATTCTAGGTACTATTTATTCAATATTAGGATCCTCGCGTCAGCAAAACAATGAACAACCATGTACTTTTTTAAATTTTCAAATGTAATTCGAAGTCGATTGGGGTGCAATATGTTCTTGTAGCAACTTAAGGACCTTTCCACGTCTACAGAAGTTGAAATCTCCTAATTCATCAGGACTGAAATCACGGAAATATCGTGCATCGCTGTCATTGTGAACGTTTGCGATGGATTCAAATGATTCAATTGTCTTCAAATCGGAAATCTTGTCAAGTACTTGTTCAATTTTGTTCTTGATTTTTATTCCAACATTTCCTGGGGCTTCTTTTAATTTCATCGCCGTGTCATAGTCTCATAGACCAGTGCTTCTCAAACTGTGGGCCGCGGCCCCCCAGGGGGCCGTGGCTATTTTACTGGAGGGCCGTGAAATATTTATATTTTTTGAACTATTTTCTATATTGATTAAAGCATTTATGAACAAAAAAACTACAGTTATTTTCGACTTAAAATTACACCAGATATCAATATGCTATGCAAAAATATACAAGCTCACCCGTCGCATTAATAGCAATCAACATTTTTTTTGAATATTTTAGTATAGTTTTATAATTATTACCAATTTATTTACATTTATACATATTTAAATTTCAATACTATTATAAAGTTTTTTCAAAAGTTAATTAAAAAACAATAATTTACTGTGCATTTTATTGATTTATCAATGTAAAAATAGTACATGCAATTTAAGTATATAATTGAGAAAAAATAATTAATGATTTTAATTGAGGGGGCCTTGACAGTTTTATATTAAAGTTAGGGGGCCCTGTGTCAAAAAAGTTTGAGAAGCACTGTCATAGACAATACCCGAGCTATCAATAAGAGACACATTTTAAGATTCAAGTTTCATTATAATATAGAAGATAGAACTATCGTAGAACTATATAATCTCAGTAATAATGTGGTATAATTGTTGTATACCTACTACTATTGTGACATTAATACATTATTAAACGTCCACACGACATGTCTATTAACGTACCTATCGTAGTAAGGGACAAGAGTCATTTTTATTAATTATATAATTTTATTCATGGCAAGAGTGAAGACATTGATGTGTAAACAAGTGGATTTCCCTTGACTAAAAAAAAATGATTATGCTTTTCTTCTCAGTCCACTAGTCCAGAGAATGGGTTAGCTAGAGAACTGATCATTGTATATTTCTCTACTCTGACAATAATTATTATCTTAAGAGGATGTCAGCGCAGTCTTTGTTTTCTCTTTCAGATAGACCTACGAGCAACATAGAAAAACGTATTCAAGTAAAATAATTTTTTTTTAAAGATTTTTGAATAAATTTAGACTAAAATCATCGATTACAACAGTTACCAGTTACCACGAGAATTCGATGGAGCTCTGGGGGCATCAATTTTCCGACTATCTTACCAAGATTTTCGGGATAGTCGTATAGCACCTGACAACGTCAATCAAACCACAACGCTCCATCCGTTTTTCCAGGTTACCCACTAGGCAAAGTTGGGTTTTTGGAATCAAAATACAGCCACAAATCAGCATTTTGCAATATTTCAAGAATAAGCCGACAGTACGCCGCAAGCCGGCGATTCTTAATGACGCCCGAGGCCCGACATATACTAGAGTCGCAAGATGAACAGACGCTGTAGGGTATGGCTCTACAAAAACCAACAACCGAATAAATACAAATAGGTACCTACCTAATAATATTGAAGCAACAATAATTTGGGTTGGTCTCGCTCGTCCGTTTACTCTCGCCTCTTGGTCCAACGATGTCCAATCAGTCCACAGTTGTGGGAAACACGTAGCCCCTTTTGTAAGTGCGTAGTATATACTACTACTAACTCGTCTGCGCCGTACGGAAACTCGTCGAAGGATACTGCAATATGTTTTGGATCGAATCCGTCTTAATTTTCTTCTTTCTGTTCGGAGAAACCCCGATCATCTAGAAACCTTCCCGGATAAAATTTAAGATCGTTCATGATGACTATTGAAATGGGAAAACCATCTTTCAACGTGGTTTCCTAATATTAAGTAAATAGAACCAAGCGCGTCCGCAGTATAAAAACCCACCCGGGGCAAAAAAAAAAATATTAATAAATTGTCCTTTTGCCCTCCCTCATTAACAGAACAAGTGGCGTCTCTCTAGAGAACGAAGCACCGAAAAATGAAACTGTTAGTTTTAGTTGTTAATTTCAGTAGTATACTTCGATCACAACTTACTATTACAACCACGAGAAAAAAATTGTTATTTTATAAACTTATATTGGTGGCCGGTGGTCCACCATTCTACCTCAGTGGATCAGTGCCTCCAAACAATCATTGATGAGTGAATAAAGATTGCAGTGTTATATTATCATATGATCTCTACATCTTGGTGAACATTTATGAACCATATGATGCACAGTATATATTTCAGTACTTATACTTACTCTTAATCCCTTAAATATTTTGTTTTATGTTATTGCTTATTATAATGTATCCAACCATCTACCATACCACCAAAAAATGTCCACCATGATGGCTAGAACTCGTGACTACAAAGATCGAAAATATGTATAAATTTATATTTTATGTTATAATATTGAGTTTCACTAGAAACTGTTCTCTGTATAATTTTTGATGGTTGTTGTTAACTCACTTCAGTGTAATTATTCAAAATACAAAATTACAAAATATATACAAATAACGCTTATATACTAGCTTAAAAACATATGTATATTTTCTGATGTTGAGATCTTCATTTTTTTTGAAACTGTTAATATCCAACTTATAACAAAAATTGTTATGCTTCATTTCTTAGTTTAGAAAATGGGTTTGCTCGTTAACTAGCCATCATATTTTTACTTTGATAATTTTAATTGAAAGTCTACTGCAAAGGAATCAGTTATTTATATACCAACAACAAATAACATAGTAAATAAAAAGTATCAAATATATTTATGATCAAATGTTTGGTATAAAGTATCATAGAAAAATATAGTTAAACATATTGCAGTAAAAAAGTATACATTTATAAAAATAATTCAACATTAAAATCTTAAAAATTACCAACTCAGGCTGCAAAGTAAGGAGCAGAACTCATTGGTCCATACATAACACGCTTAATTGGTGCACTTCTCTTTGTGTTATTTGTCATTGTTTCACTAAAATGTCAAATAACAAATCAATTATCATTAATAACCAGGATTTCAATAGATTAATATTACTGAAATTATTACCTGATGTTAGAACTCAAGGGTTTCGAGTTCAATTTCCGACCATTGGAGGATGATTTAGGCTTAATATTTTCCTAGAAAATTGTGTACATCCAGATTAGAATTTATTCAATATTACACTACATTAAAATAACTATACAGTTTCAGCAGTGGCTGGTGTCGATGTTGAAAATTTTTCCACACTTTTGACATTAGCGTTTCTTGTAACATCAGTTGTTTCTGATAACACACCACAATTACTAGATGACTTTGCTACAATCTCACAATTGTTCAACTTGCTGTTTAACCAATGAATTACTAGAAACAAAAATATTGCAATGTATTTTTTTATCTCTAAAAATTCATACAATTTTATAGTATAAAAAACAGAATTACCCTTGTCGTTGCTGGCCAAACGTTCTTCTTTTTCTTTTAAGTTCTGCTCTATGACTGTGAGTCGACTTTTAGTTTCTAGCAGTTGAATATTGAGATGTTCAATACTGGAAGTTTTTTCTTCAAGAGATTTGGATAACTTTGCATTTTCACTCTGATAAGTATGAATGTCTTCTTTTTGTTTCAACGCAATGTCTTTGCTTAAAATAAGCTAAAATCATAATGTGGTTTTTAAAATATTTAAAAATTGTTAATCAATTGTTTTGATAAAAATTTAAAAACCTTCTGTGTCTGCTCCTGATTGGAATCATGTAATTTTTTAATTATTTTATTTGCCTGTTTCAATTCATCACACATTGATTTCATGTTGACTTCATTCTGTTTCTTCAGTTCTTCATTTTCTTTCAAAACTGTCGATAACTGTTCCTAAAAAATTATATATTATGTTTATTAATATTATATTATATTATATTATATTCACACAACATTTTTAGAACATAGTTTCAAGCAAAAAAAATATATATTTTATTCTCTAGGTCAAAGATTAAAACAATATATTATACTCTATCCAGCGAGAGAACGCACCGTGCGCCAACCAAAATCTATTAGTATCTAATGTATTTTTGATGAAATATCAATACACATCAACAATGAAAATCCAAGTCATTTAAATAGAATACCATAAAAAACTAGAATAAGTAAACCAAATTATAATCCAGGAATTACCCAGAAATAAGTTGCAAGATGAAACACCATCGGCTACACTATGATCATAATGCTGCTTTGAATATAGGGTATAGGGATTAGTCATGTTTTTCTGAAAATATATGCATTATTATGAAACGCGATCTATTATCAATATATTAGCATGAATAATTACACATTTACACCTTTGCATGTATGTATTTCATAAGTTTTAGATCGGCTGATCATATATTACTACAGCATGTCAATTGTCAGTTAAACATTCATTTTAAAATTTAAACACTTTTTTAGATATTTAAAATAATTTAGGCCATTAATTTCTATTTTATGCATTTTGTAAAACAAAATAAATATGTTACATACTTGAAGCTTATTAGATATATCATAATAATTATTTTGTTTCTGCAATAACTTTGTGTTTTGTTGAATTTCCTAAAAAATCATTCAAAATTAGTTTAAATTAACAATGATACTTAGACTAAATACTAACATTTTCTAAAGATAAGATATGATTTTGCATTCTTTCAATGATTTTTTTTTTAATATCTCTGTCTGATATTAAGTTTTCATTGGTATTAATTAAGGATGTAGTTTCTTCAATTAATGTCTTATTTTTGGATTCCAATGTTTTCATGCGAATTGTCATTTCACTAAAATAAATTATATGACTTGATATTATCCATTATTATTTTTAGATAAACATTTACCTAATTTGTTCTGATCTATTTTCTGATTGAGTTAAAAGACTTTGAATTTCTTTATTTTGTGATTTAATAGTTGCCTGTAGAGAAGTACTGAGTCTTTCCTGTTGTGCAATCATTTCTTCTTGCATTTCACGCAGTTGTTTCATTCGTTCAGCATCCAACTAAGTCAGTGAACAAAACATAATTAACTAAATATAAACAAAATATTTAAAAAAAACTTAAACCGCAGATACTATAGTAAGCAAGTAATAAATGATGAAATTACTTTTTCATATTTTTCTTTCCATTGGTTTATAACTTGTTCTTGTTGGGCAGTTAAATTAATTTTTTCATGGTTCATAGATGATTGAAATTTTTCTAACTCATTATTTTTGTTTGCCACTTCATTATGGAGTTTTAAGAGTTCTCGTTTCAAGTGATCATTTTCCTTATCTTTTAATTCAATTACATTCTAAAATAAAAATGAGTTATTACCTTACTCTTTTAAAACACTAAGTTATTTACTTTGATTGACGCCATTTTTTTGCATATGTTTTTCGCTACATCAGAATCAGATGCTTTAGACATTTCAATGGCCAAATGACAGAGGTTCTTAAATTCATTTAGTTCGATTATTTTCAATACATACTTTGGACCTTTATATATTTTATTGCCCATGTATTCATCTTGAATTAACAGTTTAAATCTAAAGAAAGAAAGAAATGGTATGTTTATTTTTACAGCTTAATAAATATGTTCCTTAAAGGATAAACATTTAGGATAGTATAAGATATTTGAATAACATTGTGTACGAAGATTACAAATTAAAAAACTTCTTACTTAGGGCCATCATCACCAGTTGCATCTGAATTGTTTAAAAGTTGTATTATTTGATTTGGAAAACCATCAAAGCTGACAACCAAGTCTTGTGACTCTTTGATAGTTCTAAAGCTCTCTTCAGTAACATTTGCAGTGATGTAGAAAAGTGGATCATTTTCATCAGAAGCAGATATAAATATAGTCTGAAAGTACTAACACTATTAACACATTTTTATATCGGCGGTTTGAAGATAAAACAATTTTAGGTAAAAGTTAGGTATCTAACTATTCAACATAATTATATTTGGTTTAACTAAAATTAATAGGGTTAGAAAGGATGCTTAATCTTTCCCTAGCTTAACTTTAAAGAGCATATTTACTTAGTTTTAATGGAAACGTAAGTATAATATTTTAATTGTCAATTAGGTAGTTATATTTATTATAAACCATATATATAATATGTAAATTGCTAGTAATATTATCCATTACTGTTGTTGAAAATACATTGCATACAACTTCCTACAACTGTCAGCATTTGTAGACAGTGCATCTACTGGTGTTATGCACAAGAATTTAAGAATAAACTCAATTGGTATGCAAGTTTTACATAAAATGATACTGTTTTGTGACGAGCTCATCAGGTGCCTTACATCCTTACTTTTTCATTGTCCCGAAAAGTTTGTTCCACCGTAATGATAATGTCTAGAGGAACCTTTTCGTTGTGCCATGTATCTTTCACATAAACGTTTTTTAACTTAGAATACATCTGCCCTTTCATCTCAACGTTCCGTCGACATTACCGTTTGAAAAAAACGATATGATGTAAACGGTAACAGTTCAAAAGTCACATAACAAAGTCCGAGGTGATCGAAGACACAGTCACTTTAGTAGTTAGTAGGTAATATGTAGTCAATACTCAATAGTTAATAGTTATGCACTATACAGTCGTTCTTGTTGACACCGTTCGTTGAACATAATAAATAATTTGAATTTATTATCAATATTATCATCATTCTGTGATTGTGTTTTGTTATTTTGTTATCAGTTTAGAGTTGTGCAGTAAGTTCACTATTCGTGCAGATCCTGAAAGGTTTTTCGAACGACATTGTTTTTCACACAAATCTTAAGAAAACCGTACTAGACAGTGACCTACTTCAATTTCTTAGTTCTAAAACGCCGTGACGAGCGTTTGATTTTCCAGAAGAAACGTTTGTTAATTGCCTCTACTCACAGTAAGTTATCGACGGTGGAGTGGATTGTATCTCAGACCTCTTTGGGGACGATATGATATATAGTTTCCTTGTAAATGACAACATCAGTTTCTCCAAAAAAAAAAACTTTTTCCTATCACATTATCCGCGAATCCATTGTTCGGGAAGTAACTTAACTAATATCTAGGTAATATTTTGTAATATTTTTTGTATAAATATTAAATTACTCTTTGTGTAAATTAAAATTCTTTGTACATTGTGTTGGTTAGTGGTGAGATTACAAAAAGTTTATTTGTTGTTTTTAGTAACGTACGGTAGTGTCAAAAACAAGAATCTGTGGTAACGATTATGTCAAACCGGCGCGACGGTATGTCGTCGAAACAAATCTATGATCTAGACACCATATGGGGTGATTTGAAGAATGGAATTGAGCATGTGTACAACCGCCAGTCGATGCCCAAGCCCAGGTACATGGAGCTCTATACTCATGTTTACAATTACTGTACCAGTGTGCATTTAAATCCCAATAAAAATGCATCTGTAACGAGTAGTCGTTCCAAAAAAGCATCATCGACGTCAACAGCACAGGTCGGTGGTGCTCAATTAGTGGGCCTAGAGTTATACCGTAGGATTAAGGAGTTCTTGAGGCACTACCTGGTGGACTTGATCAGCCGTGGTGCTAATTTCATGGACGAAGATGTGCTGTCTTTCTATACCCGTGAGTGGGAAGACTACCGGTTTAGTTCAAAAGTATTAAATGGTGTTTGTTCGTATCTAAATCGACATTGGGTACGCAGGGAATGTGAAGAAGGCCGTAAAGGTATTTATGAAATATATCAACTTGCATTAGTGGCATGGCGAGACTGCCTGTTTCAGCAACTACATAAACGTGTTACCAACGCTGTCCTAAAATTGATTGAACGCGAACGAAATGGTGAGTCAATCAATACGCGTCTGGTTAGTGGTGTAATTAACTGTTATGTTGAGCTTGGCTTAAACGAAGAAGAGCCAACCCTAAAAGGTCAAAGTTTGACAATTTATAAAGAATCTTTTGAAAAGACATTTTTAGAAGAAACTAAATGTTTTTATATTAAAGAGAGTGATCAATTTTTGTCCAATAACACAGTAACAGAGTACATGAAAAAGGCAGAGCAACGTTTACAAGAAGAACAAAAACGAGTGCGGGATTATCTACACGAAACAACTTTGGTTGGTCTTGCAGATACTTGTGAAAGAGTGCTGATTAGGAAACATATGGAAATTTTCCATGCTGAATTTCAAAATTTATTAAATTTTGAAAAGAACGATGATCTCGGTCGAATGTACCAGTTAGTCTCACGTATACAAGATGGTCTTGGCGAATTGAAAAATATACTAGAATGTCATATATTGGCACAGGGTCAAACTGCTATCGAAAAATGTGGTGAAATGGCTTTTAATGACCCAAAAACCTACGTCAGTGTTATCCTAAATGTACATAAAAAATACAATGCACTGGTTGCCGTGTCATTTAATAATGATTCAGGATTTGTTGCCGCTTTGGACAAAGCCTGTGGAGGATTCATTAATAACAACTTAGTCACAAGACAATACAACTCAAGTTCTAAAAGCCCAGAGATGTTGGCCAAATTTTGTGATCTATTGTTGAAAAAATCTAGTAAGAACCCAGAAGAAGCTGAACTCGAAGATACATTAAATCAAGTGAGTACTGATTGTTATTTAATAAGATGTCGTAGGTACTCTCAGGTTTAGTCTTTCTCTTACACATGTATAATATGGTAAATATAGGTATGCATCAGATTCTTACTACAGTTTATTTAATATATTATTAATAGTTCGTAAAGGAGGATACAAACTGTACCCAAGGAAAAATATTTTTTCTAAAAATAATTCTTCAAAAAATTTGATAATATGTAAATTTTCTCTGATATTACCTAAGTATAAATAAACTTTAGTAAGAATCTATTACTAAGATTTACTATTTTACTCATGTCTAAGACAGATACTATACATGCAAATATTGCAAATACCACTTATTATAATTGTTGATTTAATATGTTAAAATTTATCCGTTTGTTAATATAGGTAATGATTATGTTTAAATACATTGAAGATAAAGATGTGTTCCAAAAGTTCTACAGCAAAATGCTTGCCAAACGACTCGTTCAGCACATGTCTGCCAGTGACGATGCTGAAGCGTCGATGATATCTAAACTGAAACAAGCCTGTGGGTTTGAGTACACTTCAAAACTTCAACGCATGTTCCAAGACATTGGTGTGTCCAAAGATCTTAACGAGGCTTTTAGAAAGCACGTATCTAACTCAAACATGCCTCATGATATTGACTTTAGCATACAAGTTTTATCATCGGGTTCATGGCCTTTCCAGTATCTTCTTACATTTTCACTGCCGTCCGAATTGGAACGTTCTGTTCAAAGGTTTACCCAATTCTACAGTGCCCAGCATTCAGGTCGTAAACTCAACTGGCTGTATAATATGTCCAAAGGTGAGTTGGTTACTAACTGTTTCAAAAATCGGTATACGTTACAAGCCTCCACTTTTCAAATGGCCGTTTTATTGCAATTTAACCTACAAGAGTCGTGGACAGTTAACCAACTGTCAGAATCAACACAGCTGAAGACCGACTATTTGATACAGGTTGTGCAGATATTGTTGAAAGCAAAACTCCTGACGTGCAATGAAGATGAGGCGAATGTGGAAGGTAATTCCCATGTAAAACTTTTTCTCGGGTACAAGAACAAGAAGTTGCGCGTAAACATCAATGTCCCAATGAAACAAGAAATAAAATTAGAACAAGAGAGTACACACAAGCATATCGAGGAAGATAGGAAAATGCTGATACAAGCCGCTATTGTGAGAATCATGAAAATGCGCAAAGTCATGAAACACCAACAGCTGACGGCCGAGGTCTTAACACAACTGTCGTCGAGATTTAAGCCCAGAGTCAACGTCATCAAAAAGTGTATAGACATCCTGATCGAAAAAGAGTACCTAGAGAGAACCGAGGGACAGAAAGATTCGTATAGTTACTTGGCTTAAGTGACAACTCGTTTAAAATTTCTATTTACAAATATTTTGTATTATGTTGCATATTTTACTAATATTTTTTATTCTTAAGTGTAAAATAAAACGTTCTTTGAAAGATGATTTGACGTAATTGTTCGATAACCCAATCATAATTATAACGTGATTTACCAATTTATAACATTTCCGCAGAGGTGTCAAATATGTCAAATTATGTCAATATATTAAATTTTGTAAATATTTATGTGTGTGTGTGTGTGTGTATGTGTGCATGCATGTAATTATGTGTATATGTACGTAAGCGTCCATGTACATAAAAATATGGTTTTTCTTTTTTCTATTCTAGATAAACATTAAATTCATACTTAAACAATGAAATTGTGTTTTTGAATTTTTCACTGGTGGTGTGCATATTTCGGCCGGTCATGATTTTTTGAGTATATTGAATAATAGGGTGTGGGGGGGGGGATAATAGGTGAAAGTGTTTGGTTTTTTCTTAACGCCACGCCGCACACGTCCAGTTCCAAATCGTTCGGTGGCTTTCGAATTATAATCGTATTCTAACTCGCAACGTATTATTATATTATAATATATTCGGTGGTCAGAATTGGCACACAGTTGCGCTGTCCCATTTTCCGCAGTATTTAAACGCATCTCGTCGGTATTATTATTATACATACAGGTTCAAGACGAAGTTGGTGCGTCGCTGGCCGCTGCACGCAGTCTGCCCACACGAGACGACGTGAGTGCTGCGTAGTCCTCGCCGGCTTTCCGAAGTGTAATCGGAGAAAAATTACTGTATAATAGCGGCCAAGTAATATGATATTAAAGTAAATTATAACTCGATAAATAAGGATATCAATTTATAATAATATAATCAATAGTGGGTTATTATTTCCGGGTTACGGGTGTGTGGGCATGCGGCAGATACCTATATGTATTTTTTTAAACAGTCGAGGTCGAGCATTCACATCCCGATTATTATTTAAACGAAATACTGCAAACGCATAACCACATCTATAAAAAATTATTTCGAAAATATTACTTTATTCTCGAACTGCTGTAAAAAAAATTGGTGACAGATTTTGCTGGGCAAATTTGTGGGCAATTGCCGACTCGGACCTAAACCATCTTTTTAACTTTATCAAAAACAAGGACCGGGCCGTGATGATTTGATATTTTGATCTAATAATTTCAGAAATGATGTGCTTCATGTGAGCAATGTGAATCGACTGTGCCATTAACCAGTACAATGCAATATAGCTATAGTGCACCCCAGGGGCGAACGCAGGAATAATTTTTTTTTTTTT